>NC_072734.1:142218133-142381347 GCF_026930045.1 Uloborus diversus | reverse complement strand
AATGCACAGAAATTGCGTCACTGATTTTCGCTTAAAACTTATGCCCAAGTAAATATTTTTCAAAAAACAAAACATATGGGAGGTAATAACGATTAAATGAAGCGGGTTGCTGCAAAAGTAGATACGTACCTCCAAAAGAATTTGTTTTAGCAAAAATTCATACCAGTTACTACAAAAAGTCTCTTATCTTTTAACTTATCCTGTTTTGTTTAAACCATTTAGGGGACCCTTTCGAGACTCCTCATCTCAGGTTGTTGACCCACCTAAGTATTGCAATATCGATGGAAAAAAAAAAGCATTTGTGGAAATATTGAAGATACCAACTTTTGCAACAGGGGCGGGGGTGGGGAGGGGGGGAGGAGGTTCAACTGAATTTTTTGGGACGGCGGAAATTCTCAATTTGCCGAATGGAACAACAAATTTCGCCGATTGATGATGACTTTGCCGAACAGAACTTCAAATTTTGCCGAACGATGACAATTTTGCCAAATCGTCAGACAAAATTTGCCAAATACAGAAGTTTTTGAAAGGTCATAAAGTTATGGGGGGTCCCTCTTTTCAGCTACACACTTCAAAGTAATCTAATTAAATTGAACACAAAAACTGTCGTATTAATATATTTGTACGAATGTACGACCACAGTCAAGCTCAATATTTTTGTCCAGTACACATCACAAAAACAGTGAATAACAAAGATAAAATAAAACACAAATGAAAAAAACTTACTGGATTGAAAACGGAGCTGTGTAATAAATAAATAAATAAAAACTGGGTATGGAGATCAAAGCACGTGATGTGCCAGAAGTCGCGGATCAGAGTCGAGCGTCCGTCACCGCCTCCTTTGAATTATCGTCTGCTAAATGATTGCGGAAAGGAAGACGGGAAGTGAAACGCATCGCCAACGGCATCCGAATGAGAATGGAAATCTCGCCGACTCGCCAATTTCATGTCGGCAAAAACCAAAAAAATAAATAAATAAAAAAATAATTAAAAAAAAATGAATTAATTGACGAATAAAGTTCTTTGTGAAAAAAAAGAAAAAAAAAAGGCCAGAATAATTCCCTTGAAACTCAACAAGTTAATAATTTTTTAACGAATCGATTTCTATACAATACTACAAGCTGAGATTTTATTCCATTCGGGAGGTTTCCGAAATCTAAGCAAGAATTATACAATCTCTCGGAACAATGTAAATACTCTATCTCGGTATCTGGGGATTAATATTAAAATCTACAGAGGAAAAAAAAAGATTTTTCTAAAAAAGAGAGAGAGAAAGGAAATTAAAGAGGGAAATTAAAAGGACGACTCGCTGTTTCGTTCTTGGAAAAAAATTTCAAAAGTCAGGCTCGTCGTTTAGAGGGTCAGTGGGGCAATTGCTCCTCCTGGTTTTGAAAAGTTAGTGTTTTTATATAAAAGTGGGTGTTGTTTTTCGAAATGACGGACCTAACTAAAGTACTATAAGCAGTAAAAATTATGGGGTAGACTGCAGTTTATGCAGTAACTTTCTATTCTAATTTTACAATAAAAATAAAATATTTGGGGGGGGGGGGGGGAGGAAAATAAGTGAGCTAACAATCTTTTTTTTTCTGCATTTGTTTGTCACAAACTAAGGGTGAAATGTTTAAAAAAAATTCTGCTCAATTTAAGGCACTATTATACCATTTTTGTTCGTTTTACACGATACTTTTAGTTTTTGTAGTTGCAATTTCGTACCCCAGTCTATTATTTAATATTAGTATTTAGTATATCCGCGAATCTGTGATGATAAGATTTAAACCTTAAAATTTTGCTTGAAGGAGCTATTTAAAGTTATTTTTCGAAGTTTTGTGGAAATTTTTGTAGTCACTTTTTGAAAACAATAAATGCTACATTCTGAACATACCTGCCTTGCCTTCAATATTCGAGTTGAACCGAACCATTGCTTCGGTCTCTCGTCTGGTCATTGTTAATTCTGTATTAGGTACCAGTTTGTTTGGTACTCTTAGCTTTCTTAAGAGGTTTTTGAGCTTCAGCTCAGTCACTCCTGATGCCGGGCTGATGAGTGCTAATAAGCACGAAACTGTAGGCTGGAATTGACTGAGCTGGCGCTGTATTTCATGAATAAATGCTACAACCGGGGAAAACCTAACCGAGCAGCGTCGTAATCATTGAGAAGGAATAAAAGGTGGAGAACCAACAATTCTTGAAGCAAGGATCCCTACGCACGTGATATATTTGAAAGTAAAGTATTGGAAGAAATCGGGTATTTTTCATTCATTTCACGCAAAACGTGTACCCGTTCGTCGAAGTTGAACCATGTAACTTGAGATCTTTGCCTCAAAAATTTCTCAATCAATGATTGAACCTGCTCCCTCCAGTTACTAATTCCTGCAAGGTTGTAATCAGTGGCGGACACAAGGGGAGGGTCATGTCCCCCCCCCCCACCTAAACCATCGACAATAGTATCCATCCACATTGTGTTCAAACTTTGTACGAATGAAATGTAAATGATTTCAGTTGTCTTCTCAATTCAAATTTTTGAAAAAAAAATTTTGAAATTTCTTTCATTGCTTATGAAACTAATTTGCAACGCTTATGCTTATCAGGAGCCCTATTCCTGACCGATATTGTGTTCTTTATTGACACCCAAGCGTTTTAAGAATTTTTTTGTGCCCAAAACCGTTGGTTCGCTCCGTGGGAAGGGGTCATTCTTAGCATGACCCCCCTAAAATGGTAATCTGTATCCGCCCCTGGTTGTAATGCTGTGATTAGGTTCCGCATATAGCGTTCACTATGCTTCTATGTTAGGTTTGCCTCAAGTAGACTTGAAAACATTTTCGTTTTCATTGCTTCGAAACGGTTTTCAAAAAATTGTATTCAAACTATATTATTGATGAAAAACCAGGGGTTCCACGAAAATGTGGATAGTAAAAGAGGGTTCCATTTGTGACGGAAGTTCAGAAACGCTGGTGTACGGGAAAATAAGTTCGTTTAGTTTGGAACAAGATCATTTTTTTTCAGTGAAAAAATATTCAACGCAAAAAACATCCAAACATTGTATCTAAATAAAGAATCGATCGCGTGATTTGATTTCATCTGCAAAACAATTTCTCTTCAACTAATATTCTGATAAGCGTTCCTGTTTGAAGTCAGACTGGAATTTCTCACATAACAAATTGCTTCATTTAGAATACAACTAACGTTGCTCAATGGCAAAGCTCATATTTTGACACATAGACCACCAAGGGCGATTTAAAATTTTTGTTTCTCACAACTGAAATACAACGATACAATAATGTATTTCTCAGTTTTACTACTAAATTTTGTAAAAAAAAAAAAAAAAAAAACGCACATTTTTTTTTTTTTTTTAAAGAAGAGATGGACTAAAAATGATTAATTTTGTATCAAAATGAATCGAATTTCAGGATTTCGAATTAAAAACTTAAATGTTAATTTTCTTCTGTTATTTGTCTTTTATTTTTTTATTATCTTTTATCAGTTCGCGTACATAAGCTATTTTTTGTTTTAAGCTGCCAAATAAAGGGGTTGCGATTTATAAGTCGATCCTAATTGTACATGAAAAAATAAACCGATTAAAAGTTGAAATACACTCGCCGGTCGCCACCATTGAGAAGGTTGCCACGTCAGGAGAAAAAAAAAAAAGGATATTTGCTATTGGCAAGTAAATCATGTAATTCCACACCTCTGACTTAGGGAGTTTCACACATATTTCTATGTGAAACTCCCTTCCTGGCAGGTTTTCCTTTTGCTGCCCACAGATTAGTCTTAGAAAACGGATGTGTTGAGAAGAAGAAAGTAAAGAGAAGTACAGAGTAAAAATTTTACCGGAACATAACTAAGAGATACTCTGAATGAAAGTAGAATGAATGAAAGAATGAGAGTTAATTAAATATATTATATATATATATATATATATATATATATATATATATATATATATATATATATATGATCGGAACCAGTGAATTGCGAAGCGCAACTGAGAAAGAATCCTTAACCCATTAATGCCGGTCAGTACACAAATTACCAACCGGGAAAAAAATTATAGTTCATTGTTACATGGTGCTATCAGCCCAACAGCTATGCATTTTACATAGTAAATAATCACAGAAAGGGAAAAAATATAATTACTTCATCTTTGTTGAAAACAGACTTAACAGCAGGCTTAAAACTTGAATAAATTGTAACTCCAACGGCATTTCTCTTCCATCAAAAAGTAAAATAAGGGTTCTACATATATTTTAGCAATTTGAAGAGAGTTTTAAAATTGTATCATAATTGTAAGTGTATTTTATTTAAATATACTTTTAAAAAGTTGTTTTTATCTTTGTTTCGTGTTGTAAATTCACTTTTACTTTCAATGGTAGAAAATTGTACCAACCGGTGAAAGTGTAGTCTCTGTTTTGCTTTGGGCAAATGAAGTGCTTGACCTAATATTTGTACAAATAAGTGATATTTTTAAAAAGATTTTATGTTTTTTTATATTAAAATTTATATTTTAAGTAAAAAATTCAAGATAATTATAGCTTTTTCTACTTCTTTGAAGTCCGCTTCCTTTTGAAACTTTCAGGGACCGATTTACACACCTGGGTGTCCCGGGCACTGACAAATATGGTCCCCCCTCCCCCACACAAAAAATATGAAGGTAAGTGTGTGTTGGATATTATTTTGATAGAAAGAAAACTTGGAAATATCGATTTCATACGAAAAAAGTTAATAATTAAGATGTTTTGCAAAAAAAATCATTTAATATAAATCTAAAATAATTTTATGGTTTTCATATTAGAAATTTTTTTACAGTCGCAGATGGAAAAACTATGATACAAATGGTAAAGGTAAATCATAATGTGCTTTCTGCGCATCAATGATTCTTTAGATATTTTCTTCTTTATTTTCTTATAGTAAATTCATCTATAATGTCCTCATAATCAAGTTTTAGGTCAAACTTCCTTCTATTGATAACAGAGCTAATAAAGATAATTTACTATCAGAAATGAGAGTACGCAAAGGACACTTAATTATCTTCAATAGCGAAAATGATCGTTCTCCACAACAAATGGCTAATATGCTTTCATTTAATAAAAAAATTGTCAAATGACTAAATCTTTTTGTTTTCTTTAGTTAGAGGCCCCGAACACTGGTCCCATTGTCAGTTAAAGGAGGATAACGCAAGAAAGTATAGCCAATCATTAATTATTTAAATAATTTACTACAGTAGAGTAAACTGTGCAAAAATGGTTTTGAAACTAAAAATTCGTTTTTGTAATTGCAGTGCGTGAAAATAAAGCTTTTTAGTCATGAATAAAACTATTTTCCACAAATATTGTCCATAATTATTTTAGAGCACATATTATTTTTCTAAAACAAATATTAACCAACATTAACCATTACTATACCAAATATTAACCATACTAACCATTAAGGGCCCCAACCAATACTCGCCAACTTCCTTTCGCTGCCTCTGATTAGGCGATATTTTATTAAATTTAGCTCCAAAACTGGGAATTTCTCACCAAATTAGTTGAATTTCACCAAATTTGGAGCTACAATGTATGAAAGTTTATGATTTGAAATTAATTAACGTGTCCGGCATGTAAGGTCTGGACGTGACGAAATCGGGTAAAATGGCTTCCTTTAAATGTTTTGTATGGTATTCAACGGTACAAGCATTGGTCTAGGTGACATATTTTGAAATTTTGAAGGAGTGAAGGCTACAGACAGACGCAGTGGCGGGGACACTGTAGTCATGGGCAGTAACGTGCGGTCCCCCCAAGCAAACCAAGCAGAACTTGGGCAATCCAAAAAATAATTTCCATTTCTCATTTGCATGCTCATAATTGAAAGGAAATATGCTTAAAGTTTTTTCTTATCTTGACTTTCACTGAAAATAAGTTTAAAAAACATTTATTAGTTGCCCAACCGCGATTTTTTCCACTAAGGTGACCAGAATAAAATTGTCCAAACCTAGCCTAGGCAAGGCGTGTCATAAAAGGCGACTAAAATAGTCAAAGGGGTCAGATCTCTTGGACTAAAAAAAGCTACTATCAACCCGTCCTCACATTTTTACAATTTGGCAGAATGTGAATTTTTGAAATTGACCGATTGACGTCAAAACTCGTAATTTTAGTCAATATTTGGTAACTAAAAAGTGGCCCGTCATGGTATGACAGGTGAAAATTTGCTTCTGCATTTGAATGTAGCCATTGCATGCTGGGGGATATTTTGATAGTTGAAATTTCAACCCTAACACCAGTGGATTAACCCTCAACTCCAGTAGGTAGCGTTCATATTGTTGACCATTTTTTCATTTCGTCATTCCCCTGAAATGAAGCAGTCTTAATAGTAAAACAGTTAAGTTACCGTATCGAGTTCATCCTTGTCACCATAAAAACCTTTCATTGCCATGTTAAACATTACCAAAACACATTTATCAAATTATAATGCCATGGCGCGAGTTTCATTGTTGAAACACGCGGGGTACTTTTTCATCGGCTATTATTTAAATGAGGATGTTGAAAAAAGGGCTTAAGGCGCCTTCCTAAACCTGAATTTCTTTCAATATTGAAGGCAATTTTAGGCTGACTTTGGTGACACGAGGAAGGAGGTTGGTAACTTTCTCCAGTAAAATTTTCCAAATAGAAGTTTTCAATATGTAATTTTCCACTATCTTAAGGGGGGTTTTGGGATTTATCTTAGGATTGGGAAAGACCATCGAAATTGAAATCTTAGAGAAGCAATTTCAAGCCCTCTTTGATAGTAATGTTCAGAGATCCCCCCCCTTGGAATTCTTTTGAAATTCAAGTTCTAAATAGGCATCTATGAGTTCAAAAAGGCTAAATAGGCCTTTTCAGCTAATTAATATGATATAAAAAGGTTTAGAGCTTGGAGGATGCCTCCAGAAACTCTTTGATATTAAAGTTCCAAAGACGTAATTCTAGGCAACATGTAGTGACGTTAGGGGAGGGGGAAATTGTTCGAAATAGAAGGTCTGAAACGCACTTTTAGGCTACCTTTCCTGATGTTCAAGGAAAAGTGAGGGTTTTATGGGTATCCCCGGAATTTTTTCAACATAGAGGCTAAAAGTGCAATTTCAAGCCATCTTAGGTGACGCTTTGGGAAGGAGTAGAAAACTCAGAAGCTCACACATAACATAACATAGTGAAACTATGTTTGACTACATTAGATGAAGGAGAAGAGGGTAGGTTTCCCATCGAAAATTATTTGAAATTTAAGTCTCGAAAACTACTTTTTTGATAACATTAGTGAAGTGCTTTGGGACCGGAGGCTGGCACCCGGAAATATTCCGAAATTAAAGGCCTAAAACTCAATTTTAGGCACTTTGGTCTCCAAGAAGGGTTATGCACTCTTTGGATCCGCCATTGGACATCAGACTTGAATTAGCCGAGCATTTTGGAGGAAGAAAGGGGGGGGGGGGGATAACCGAGCATATCCCAGATTGCATGGGTTTCACATTTCTGGAAGACTTTCCTCGCATCCTCTTCTGGTACTTGACTTCGGTAAAATAATGGACTCTTAAATCAGATTTAGCTGGTGGTGCTAGATCATGAAGGATTGAAAACAACAACATAGGGGTGCTTAATGTAGTGACTATGAAAGCCTACTGGTTTACCTAACAGAATCTGGCCTGTATCTTTTACCTGACTATTCTGGAAAGAAGAACAATTAATTTTTAATATTGAAGATTTGTCTGGATGCAAAGAAAGTCAGAAGTATGGGCTTTGAGTTCCATCGCTAAAACGTTTGCCAAAATATTTTACAAGTCCTGCATCTCGCCTCGTGCTCGGTGTATGGGACACACTTTCCATAAGAACAATATCAGTAGACCAAGAGTGGCACATATGCTATAATCTGATAAGAAAAGTGTTTAAAGTAGTTAAAACTTGTAGTAATTGCACGTTTTCTTTAAAGCAAAACTAACTTTCTTGAAAATGAAAAATAAGTTCTTATATAAATTAATCACTAGTGTAAGCTTCACTATGTCAATACCATCATTTGAAGCACTTAACAACTACTATAAAAATTGAATGCAATCATAATGAAGAGTAATGATTAGTTCAGAAAACAAAAAATTAGGAAAAAATAAAGGATACTGGTAATACAATAAAGGATACCGATAATAAAGATACTGACTTGTTTTTGCTACTGAATTTGTGCAAAAAGCACATTAACCTACTGTTTTGTGCACAATAGCAGCATAATAATTATTATTTACAATATGATGACAACACAAGATACAATAGAAAAATTTATTAACTATAAGTTGGTAATATAAATTACAAAAAGTTTGAAAAATATTCCATCGTTTCTATTACAGATCATACGCTCTCAAAATCACAGAAAGTTTTGTTTCAAATATAAATGGAGGAATAACGGATTATTTAAGCCAATCATCATCATCCTCGTCCTCCTCATCATCATCATCAAAAAGAGGGGGAGGTTGTGGCCTCCAGCTCTGGAAAGTAAGAATTATTAATCAAGCAAATAATTCTAAGAGACTTAAAAGTCAAGAAAGGAAACATCTTACAGCTTTATCAGTAGGAAATACAGTAAATGAGCTATTTTGAAATGAAATAGCAAAATAATAATAAAAAAAGTTTTAGAATACACTTGCACATGTTTTGAATTTTGTTTAAATGTTTAACGGGAAGATATTTTTTAAAATTCATTTTAGAAAAAGATAAAAATATTTCAAATAAATACAGATTTAAATAATATAATTTTCAAAGAATGAAAATATTTAGAAAATATAGGGCACTAAGCAATTTTATGAGATTTTTGTATATTAATTGTAAATGATATGACATAAAACTCAATTAAAATGTTCCTAAAGTATGTTTCTAAAAATAGTTAAAACTTTGAATTTTTGAGTTTTTATTGATTAAGCATGGTACTGTTACATATATCTTTATGTTAGGTGTTAAGCGTTTCAAAAAATTGTTTTAACGTAAAATAAAGTATTACTTCAATTGATAACAGAAAGAATATGTTCAGCATTTAAATTTTGCACACATTTTACTATTTTTTAATAAAAAATCATTCAACAATTAAAACTCCAAAGGATCAATTGAAACAAAGTATGTAATGATTACCATTTGACCTTAAGTCATTGATTTGTTGGTCTCTTAAAAAAGAGGAAATTTTAACAATAGCCATTTTGAAAAAAATTTTCCCTCAAAAAATACAGCCTTAGTTTTAATGAAACATTTCAAATGTTTAATATTAATATATATATATATATATATATATATATATATATATATATATATATATATATATTTACATTTTTGTACATTTATTGTGAAATTAAAATAGGAAAAGAAATCACGAGAACATATCACTTAATCGGGAGACTTCGAATTTGCAGTAAAAGAAGGAAAGAAAAAAAAAAAAACAGAAAAGAAAAAACATTTCATGCTTAACCCCTTGACATCTAGGACAAAACAGGAGAACACTATTAGTATGTCTGTCCTGATTTATTCATATTTGAGCTGTGATTATTATTATTATTTTTTTGAAAGGTCCTCCCTACCTCAAACATACATCTGGTTCTGGTTAAGCTAGATTTAATTTTAACACTTTTTATCTTATGATTTTAATCACGGTAAGAAGTGCGACCAATCAAAACTTAGGTGCAGGCCAGCTTGTAAAGTAGAGTTTGTAAAGATAAATTATAAATAAGATTATTTAAAAATACATACAGAAAATAAACAATAAATAAAAATGTACTGATTATAAATGAAAAGCAAATAATATTCTCAGTATATTTCAACTAGAATATGAAAAGAAAAGAAAAAAAAAACCTGCACTCATTGCTAGTATACATAATCTGAAAAAGCAGTCTGGGTGTCAAGGGGCTAGTAAAATATAAAAACCTAAAACTTAATCTGAGATAAAAGCCAAAGAACTTTTATATATATAAAAAATGTTTCACCCATATATTTACAAACATTTAAAGATAATATTTTCGAGTTAAACTCTAAATTTTGGATTAAAAAATAGCAGAAAAAATATTTTATGTAAATCATTTGTTTTCAATTCATGAACTTTGTTTCAACCACTAAATTCAACAAAATGTTATTAAACTACTTTCTAAGAATTAAAAAAAAAAAGAAAAAAAAAGAAACTGTTATAAAAGCTTTTATCTGAAAAGAGCAGCTACGAAAAAATGTGCAATTTTTTAAACACATTCAACTTTTCAACTTTGTTTCACAATGGTTCTTTTTGGCACAAAATATTTATTTCTCACTTAATAAATAATAAAAATAATTTAAGCAAACTTTATTTTTGGATATGTTAGGGGAATTTGCACAGACATGAAATTAGAACAAAATTGTATCTCAAAGCCCTTTTTTTAAATTTAAACTAAATCTATCCAGACAATATTTTGTTTACTTGTGAAACATCTATGTTCCAGAAGGAAAAAAAAATGCTGTTTCTTTTCAAAGGATGCAAATTCTTGATTATTTAATTGTTTAAACTATTAGAACTTTAAAAGTAATTTTATTAAATAAAGAAAAGCTATATAATATTTAGGGAGCCTTTGCTTTGGGGTTGATAGAATTACATTTTGAAAAATAAAAATAATTTTAATCTTGAAAACATTGCTCATAATCATTAAAAAAGGTTCTACCAATGGAAAATATCATTTAAAGGAATGAACAAGGCGGTCATGGACGAAATTTTGATAAACATGTGAACATACAAAGAAAAGCTTGTGGTGATAAATGTTCAACTGAAAGCTAAAATAATAATTATAAAGAAACTAGCTATTGTAGGCAAGCAATATTAACCTCATACCATATACAGTAAAAACCCTCTAATGCTGACATGAATTTTTTGTCTGCAATAGAGAGGTGTCCGCAGGACAGGGATTTAATAGCATTATTTGCCTTGGAATCGGGGAATTAAAAATTGCCCGCATAAGAGGGGTGTCCGCCTTTGAGGGGTGTCCGTTAGAAGGGGTTTTACTCCAGTTTCAATTCATAGCCAATTAAAAGGAATTCTTTAAAAACCTTGAGAAGCAGCTGAATATATAATACAGGTTGTCTGAAAGTCTTTGACACATTAAAAAAACCATAGATAAGCGACAAACTGTCGTATGAGTATACTTTTTGCACAAAATTTTTTTATGATATTGTAAAAAAAAATTCCCAAAAACCTCCAAATTGTGCTTAAAGGTGGCGTTATACCATCACAGTAAGAAAAACAAATATAATGTAAGGTGTTTAATAATTTTATAAAACAAAAAGCAATATCTCTTGTTACCAGAATTGTGTGCACTGTTTGTTGCTCAAACCACATCTTCACAGCTCTTTAGTTCATCACATGTTCTAACTAGCATAGACACTGCAGAGCACTTAAGCCTACTTGGGTAACCTGTACTTTCAGACCTTCAATGCTAGCAATGCTATACAATTTGACACAAATGAACACAAAAATATTTTGAACCTGTTGAGTATTCTTATGCAAATTGCAAATTTATATGACATTTTTTTGCATTTCTAGGAAATTTAAAATGTGTCAAAGACTTTTTGGACACACTGCATAACCACATTTTGTGACTTTTTTTTAAAAATGCAAATTGAATAGAAAAAATACACTAATGTTTTAAGTCACATAGTACTGAAAAACAAAATTATATTTGCTGGTTTGGCATAATTTTATAAGGAAAATTGGTTTGAAGTGGACTAAAGTAACTCGAACAATGTGGTATGTAAATTTTTCTTTATTTTAAAAAGACTTCTAATTTTATTTTTTATTTATCTGCAGAAAATGCAATTTAAAGCAATATTGTTTAAAAATATGCATTCAAGAACATACAACAAATACAAACAAATAAAGTAAAAAATTCTTCATATATGTAGAAAAATGTTTGTAAATACATTGGCAAAACAATTAAAGCCCAACTAACTAAAAGTGAGGCCCAAGGCCCACAATAATTTTGAGGCCCCATAAAGGCTATTATTTTAAAAATGTGTGTATTTTTTGTATAGCTGTAATGCTATGCATAATTCTTTAAGTAATTTGGGGCCCCTTAGGAAGAGGGGGCCCCAGGCCCAGGCCTAGTAGGCCTGTGCAGTAATCAGGCCCTGAAAACAGTATCCAAGTCCTAAGAATGTAAAAATATACAATACATTAAAAAAAAGAAAAAAAATTTAATCACATAAATGTAAAACAAAATACAAATGAATATAACAAATTCCAAACTGATACTTGATAGATAAAATATGAAACAGTTGTAAACAATATCTTAGTTTCATTCTTAGTTCATTAGCAACTAATGATGTTAAGTAAACTGCACATGCACTAACCATGTACCCAAGCACCAATCCAAAACACCACATAAGCAAGCAAAATAACTAAAAAGGAAATCCAGGCAAGGCTTCGGCAGACGTGAATTGGTATGCGTGTCATCGTCTCAGACTGCTACATATAGAAAAGACAGCATGAAACATAGGAATATAAAGGATAGATAGATTTGAAAGTAACTAAGTTTGGAGGAAAATAATATAGAAACTCCTTGATACATCACGCTTGTTGGGAGACAACAAAAAAACGCGATAAATCCAAAAATGTGATAAAACCGAGGTCATAACAAGTAGCAAATCAATCAAGGTAAAAGTTAATAACATCTGCATCTACAAAAATACTAGTTTATTATCATATGAGAACGATTTTCTTAGTAAAAGCAAAATAAAATTTGTCAATTAATTTTTTTCTTAAACTAAGAAATTTTTTTTTTCCGTTTAATAGTGGGGTATAAAAATTGAAAGTTTCAACTTAAATTATAACTAAATTAAGGTTTTGGAAAATTTGTCAGTTTTATTCATTAATTAAAAAAAATAAGAAAATATAGTTTCTGCCTATTTTTCTGTGATCTTGAATGTGAAGCAACATTTTTTTAAATATAACTTTTCGTGAGATAAAGAAAAAGCTTGATACATCCGAATGAGTGATATAATGAGGAGTGATTTAACAAGGGGTTACTGTAATAATAATAAAAAAATAATGAGAAAAGAAGGTGTACTCCATAGGAGTCAGCTAGAGAATTTTGGAAGCTCTCTCTCAACGTCTCCTTTTTCTATACACAGTGAGCAGTGCCACTGTCTACTGTTAGATTTTAAGAGGCTATGTTAAAACTAAAAAAAAAGGCAAATAACCTTTCGAGTTTTGAGAGTTGTGCTGGAGGCTTTACTAAGCACGTCACCGCGACTTCTATTCATTTCATAGTACTGTAAATTAAACTGATGTTAACTTGCAAACGGGATTGTGGAAAGATTGCCACACTGCCACATATAGACTAGTTTTATGACTGTCTGAGACAGCAATCATAAATATTACTCAAAGTGGCAGTACTACTGTACTGCCACATTAAGCACAAAAATCGTATCACACTTTTTATCAAAATTGAGTTACGGTAACCAGGCAGTTCTTTGTAGCATAATTTACCTAAATACAGTGTTTTATGGTCATTTCTAAATGGGAAATATTTTTAAAAAAATTCTGAAAAAGTGGCACATGAGTCAAGTGTATGGATGGAGGCATAAAACTTCCAAAGGCAATTTCTCATCCTGGACTCGGCTGCAGATACGACTTTAGTGCTTTGCACAGCATTATGGTTATAGGAATGTTACATTCATTGGATTAAGGAAAGAGGAGTGAAAGGGAAATTAATAAAGTGGAAAAGGGAAAACAATTACAGATCCCCCACCCCCATCCAAATCTCCTGTCTAACAGGTGTAGATTTCTGCAGCTAACTGCTGCAGTATTCCTTTTTGGATAGCTTAAAGTAGAAGCTGAATTAAAAGAGATTAAAGAGAGAGAGTGAACTAGAATTGTGAGTTCAATTTCTAACACGTTTAAAAATACTGGACATATATAGACTAAAAAAACAATAAATATTTAACAAAATAAACTTAAGTGGTGGCAAGCAACTCGCTTGCATAGGTCATGACTAGTATTATAGTTACAATCATCATTATAAATTTACATTTAAGTGTTGCCACACTGCCTATGCTGGCTCCTTTCTGGACATTCTTATTATAGGACATATTATTTCTTTAAAACTTTTATTAAAGTGTAGTTGACTTTTTGATGACATTAACCACTTCTGACCTGAGCTCTATTTCAATTTTTTTTTGTAAAATTATTTCATTTTTCCCATGTGCTCAAAATGAAAAAGGGGTGATAGTACCCACTAAGATTTTTTTTTTTTTCATTTCCTTAACTTCTTAACTTTCAGCATGAAGCCTTGAGATTAGCATCTGTGCTTCCTCTAAACTTTAAAATTTGGGATTCAGGTTGACATACTATCAATAAAACTCCCATGTTTTGGAAAAAGGGAGTCAATTTAGAAAGTTAAAGGGGGGAAAAAAACTCGTAAAGATTAAATAAAGTGAAAGCTGGGGATGACCATGAAGTATCGTCGTCAACTCTGAGTAGAAGAAAAGTGTAAACTGAGATGACTGAATGAACTATTGAAAACACAGCAAAATAATAAAATCATTAATTATGCAGGCAAATTTATTGACACTAAAGTGATGGCAAAAAAAAAAAAAAAAAAAAAAAAGAAAAGAAAAAAAGAAAAAGAAAAAAAAAAAGGCCAGCATGAAGCGGCTCAGGACATCAAAGACTGGTGTCAAGGACTTAAGAGTCAAAGGAAACCCTAGGTTCAATAGCAAATAATGTCAATTTTGCTGGATATTATCACTCCTCTCATCTTTTCAAAATCATTTTGAACATTCTGCAGACACCCACTGTAAGGGAATAATGTGTGTATATATGAATATACACATTATTCCCTTAATATTTGCAAGGTTTATATAAATCCTTGCAAATGATAAGAAAATCTTACTGGAGTAAAAAGGGTCTGTAAAACTTTTATTAAAATATTAAATAATAAAAAAGAAGTATGTTATTTATGTGAATATCTTAGCAATACACATATAGAATAGTTAAATACTAATAAATTTTCACAAGAAGAAGTTTATGAACTTCTAAAAAGGCATTCAAAATAGTTTGTTATTCAAAATATCATTGCTTGGCCAATCGTATTTGATTTTGTACAAATTTCAAGGTAAGGAACAAAGCTGCACCAAAAGTAAAAGGTAAGCTTTCTTGAGGACACTGGAAACCTTTCAGTTAGCAAAAAATGTTTACGTATTGCTGGGGGGAATAAAAGGAAAAAAAAGGAGAGAACATGAAATGTGTTGGAATTTTTAGCATCCTATTATTGAAATACAGTGAAGCACCGTTTATACGTTTCTCTTTTAAACGTCTTTATCAATTATACGTTTTTAAAATTGGACCCTGCAAAGGCTAATACACATTAACCTATACCTATTATAAGTTTTTCGTTTGTACGCTTTTTTCATACAGTCGCTTTAAAAACGTATAAACGATGCTATACCGTATTTACATTTCCAATACTGGCAACATATCATCATCAGTTACAGGCATTGTTGACGATCGTATTTGTATGTCAAAGTCTTTATGTGTGTATTATAATGATAGTTTTTGCCTTTTCAATTACATAGAGCATCATTTTTAAGGTTTCCATGTAGACCCATGTCATTTCAAGACAAGGTGTTGATTTTCTTTACTCTACATATTTTCTCCTTAGTTATGCAATTTTTAAATGGTATTTGGTTACTGAATTACTTCTGTGTATGTATGTTATGTAAATAAGCATTAGTATGCAGCTAATATTTATCCTTTTGGTACATTAAGGGAAATAAACTTTGGCAGTATAAAAACCATTGAGAGCGTCAACAATTGTGATTCTTCATTTACTAACTTACATACTTTTATCTGCATTATTATGGATTTAGGAACAAAAAATATGAATGGATAGCACAAAGGAAAGATAGGTTTGTCAAGAAGCAGCAAGAAATACCAGCACACAGTTGTGAAACAATTCAGGCAGTATAACTAGTTCAAGAAATAAAAACATACAATAGTAATCACAAATTAGAAAATATTTTGTTTAAACAATTTGGAAAAATGTTCTAAACAAAGTATGTACTTTAATCACAAAATCTCTGATACTGAAAATAGAATCATGTGTCCTTGCAAAAACTATTGGATTAAATTTCTTTTACAAATTAAACAAGTATCTAAAATCTTACTATAAAGAAGTGGGTAGATCGCCCAAGAGTCAGATATTTTCTCATCAATTTACCATATTTATTTATGTTACATTTGATTTCTTTTCCTTCTTGTACAGTTTTGTGGGAGCTTAAATCAATATTTATCTCATAATTGCTCTTATTTTGTTTAAAAAAAAAACACTGTAGCAGAACATTAATTTTATATCATCCGTTTCATATGGTATCTTGCTTCTGACACTTTTACCAATAGTTCACTGGGTAAGTGTCAACTTTCAAACAATATGCTTAGATTTTCAAACTGACCCTCAATTTTGCACTTTCCTACTTGGTACGTTTTTTTCTCACTAGTTCAACAAAATATGTAAAATTGGTGCTTGACTGGGTATCGTAACTTTTTGATGATCCCGCATGGCATCAGACTCAATGTCCATTGTTAAGCAAAATTGTATGATAAAACTAAGCAAAATTTTTTTTTTTTTGTAATTACTCCAATCCAATGTGCTATAGAATGACTATGCAGGGTAACTTAAGATATGCAGTGAATGGGCTGACAGCATGTTGCATTGGTTGTTAAGTTGAGGAGAATATGTACATTAAACACTCGATTTCAGTACTTAGAACATTTTCCAAACGTTTACAAAATATCTCTAATATTTAAAATAAATGCAACTCTTTTAAGAAACATCAGTCACTAAAACCGTACAACACACAAGAAACTCATAGATCAAATGTCAAACGAAAGAACAAAATAAAATCCCAAGAGTAAAAAGAGAAGCCATGCAAGCTGCAGTGCTAAAAGAATACCTCTAACAACTATCAAGCATGCTGTACGAAAGGACCTTGTTCTACCTTGGGTTTCTCGGTTTCAGAAAGCGTATCAGCAAAAGTGTCGCTTGTTGGCAGAGGCACACTGCTCTAAATGTGATTAAAGCTTAGCATTAGTTAAGAACCCAGAAGCGTTAGAAATAGTTTCTAAGAGCTAGAGTATAAGCATGTTTTACATATGAAGATATTTGAATTTTATGAAGAAACATTATGGCAATGGAAAATTTTGAAGAGAAGAAAGTGTAATACCAGATCATTTATGTTGCATTCCAAGCTTAATTTAGAAGTTTAAAACTTGAAAAGCTTAATGATAGAGGAACATTTTAAGATAAAATTAGGCAAAAAATACTAAATAAATTACACTGATGCAAATTATGAATAAATCTCAAGTTGATGTTGACACAAAGTTCTGTACAGAGAAAACATTTAAAATATAAGAAATATTTTTTTAAAAGTAATATAATAAAAAATTATATTTTGTGCCAGATAACGCAGTTAAGGTAAGCGAACACCCTAAATATTAAAGAAAGAAAAACAACGTTAAAAAAAGCACAAATTTGCCAATTACACAGCAGACACTTTTCATCTATTAGCTCATTACTTTTTGCATTGAAAAAGGTGTTCCCTGTAACACCGAAACACGTGTCTGCTATAATTGGCAAATTTGTGCTTTTTTTAACGTTGTTTTTCTTACTTTACTGTTCAGCACAAAGGTATTTTATCTTACCCTAAATATTTTTTTTCTTCAATATTCATTGCATCTTTTTGAAACTTTATACGATTATTGAACATGACATAAATAACACATTTTGACTGCTTATTTGTTGAAAATTTTTTTTCCATTGGTTTTAAAAAAAGGCTATAATTTTAGCAAAAAAATCCCACTTCCTTAACACTTCCAGTGCCTTCATTTTGTCATAATTTGAACAACTTTTTGTGTCTATCTCTTTGTGAGATACCAGCGAGTGATATGACCCTCCAATTTGAAAATAATTAATTAAAAACAGGTTTTATGGGTAAATGTTTGAAAATTTCCCCCGAAAAACGTGTTTTCTGCCCCCTAAGTTTAATTGATCCTTATCTCAAAACCACATATTGCATGTACATCAACTCTTCGAGGTTTATATCACAGTAATTTGTCCAATTACCATGTTTGCAAAGTTTCAAATATTTGAAGTTAATAGTTTCTTTGCTTGAGCTGTTGGCCTAAATAAAAACTTGGAAACTTGGTTATGAGAAAATCAAGAAAGAAAAAGTAAATTTCAGTTATAAGCAGTGCATTTGAGTTAAGTAATTTTTTTCTAGTTTTCTCAATAACTCGTTAATTTAAAAATCAGTTGCAGATTTAAAAAGAAGAACACTAGGGATCTCTAAATTTCTCAAAATCTCAAAATCAATTTTTTTTCGAAGAGTAAGTTGTTTGCCTACTTTAAACAAAAATAATATGATATAGCCGTGAAACTTACATACACTATTTTTTAGTCAGAAGAAAACATTTTTATAAATGGCCTTTTTGGTTAGCTGTTTTTTTTTTGAATATATTTTCCACATACTTACATTATATGTGCAATGTTTTTAATAGCATACTTTTGTGCATTTAAAATACAAAAACCAACATTGCCACTAGAATTTTAAACAGCTTTAACTCATACATATTGAAAAATAGCATAAAAAATGTGGCTTTTGTTTGATTTTCTTTTTTTGAGAAGAGGTTTCTTGTTACATTGAAGTACATGTAATTTTCAGAGCAAACTTGTTGCACTTTACTATGTTGGCATTTTAAAGCTAATAAGAAAGGTTAAAATTTCATAAAAAAAAAGAAAATAATTTAATGCAAACTTACTGATATTCTTCTTATTTATTTTTTTCATAATTTGCATCATAATTCATTAAAAGTTTATAAACTACCATAATTGTAATAAAAGTAATAAAAAAAACATTATTTAATCTTTATCAATTATGCAAGGTAAAATATCTGAGATTACAAAAACCACATTTAACAGGAAATACTGACTGGAAAAATAATAAATTAAGTGTTCAGGATACCAAGGGAAAAAATTATGTGACCAGGATTCAAAAATGTATAATTTTGGCCAGTATAAAAGGAATTTTATAGAGTTCATAGACACTAAAAGAAACACTTTCACTTGTAGATGCATAAAAACAGTACTGTTAGAATTCTGCTTTAAAAAATAGCAAACCAAAAAAGTAATAAAAAAATATCCCGTTACAAAAGCAGAACATTTTTATACAATAAAATGTCATAAAAGCTTTAATTAAAATTTGAAACCAAAATATTTTTACACTTATGATTTTTTTTGTGAATTGATCGCTGTTTATTGTAAATAAATAATATCAAAATCATTCAGTCCCGATATTTTACTCTTTTAAGAAACTAGTTTTTATCAATTATTGATTTTTTGAAAATCAACTCAAGTACAAAATGAAAGAGGTGGCGCTCTCGAAAAGTTCACTTTCTTTTTTAGATGTATTGAATAAATCTCAGCAGGTTTTTTAATGGTTTTTAAAATGAAATTTGTTAAATTGGCTCTGAGTGAAATTATTAAATCATACTTGGATTCTATAAAAGCAGGGGTACCCACATGGGGGGGGGGGGGGTCATGGCACGGACTGGGCAATTGAAATTTTTAGGGGGGAATGTTTTGAGGGGTATTTTCCCCTTTTGGGAGAGGGAGGTTTTTCTTTGATCTTCGGAAGGGTTGCACCCTTGATAAAAGTGTACCCACACCTAACAATCAATATTTCATTCTTTATTAATAAACTACAAATTATTTTTATTCAGTTAATTTTCTTTAAATCTGCTTTAAGACACAAATGTTAAAACTATTTAATGATAATATGGCATAAATTGTTGATTTTCATATAAACATATCATAAGGCTTCTAAAAAATGTCTTTTTTTGGTGATGTGAAAATTTTATATAACTTAATCATGCAAAATTTTGATTCGTTTTGAATCATTCACAATTACTTAGAGCAATTTTATTATCATTCTCTTTGCCCTTGATGAGTGGAACTTGGTCTTAGCTCATACTTTTATATGTGCTATCCAGTACAACTGCAGTTGAAATATTATCAAAATGTAATTGTTTATTTTTATAAATTTAAAAAAGTCACTTCACTCACATTAAAAAGAAGATGATTAATAATGTACAGCTAACAGTCTTGGACAGACCCCACACTTTTCTGTGTAAATGCATTAAAAATTAACAACATAAAAACAGTTGGATAGTTCTCAACAATATTTGTCAATTTTAACACAGATGTAGCTAACAAAGTTATTCCCTGAAAGTTTTACTTTCAGGTAAAAAACTGGATCTTTATTGTTTATCTCTCGTCTAACATTTCTTTCTAACACACCCATTTCCTATGTATTTGGCGAGGCATCCATCCTGTTTATGATATGATAAAAAGGTGTGCATATTTTTTTTCAAAAAAAAAAAAAAAACCCTTGCAAAAAAATATAGAACTCATTTAAATGGAAGTGCAAATATTAAGTCACATTACACTGCGATTTAAAACTCAGCTTTAGAATTCAAAACAAATATACCTCCTTAATTCTAGAACACATAAAGTAAAAGATCGGAGAACAATGATATGATGCAACTTCCAAAACATAATTACATTTTGAAAAGTTATCATCCTTTCACTTTCTGCATGAAGGAAACTTGTACTACTTGAGCTAAAAAATCCTTCGACTCAGGCTTATGCTCAAAACTTGATTCCTAGGTAGATTTTTTACAGTTGACGCTGAATTTTATGAACCCCTAATTAGCAAACACTTATGATTTTATAAACAATTTACCAGTCCCAAAATTGTTTTAAGGAAACAATACTATTTGATTTGATGAACACTTATTGTGGTCTTAAACAGTTTGTAAAATCAAGCGGAAACTTTGCAATGAACCTAAATGTTAATATATATTGTAAAAGCAACATTTAAATGGAAAAACATACATGTAAAAACGTTGTTTAACGAGAAATTGTTTTCACAATGGCATATTTCATTGCCACAAATATGAAAGTGCTATGTTACTTTACACAAAATTGAAATATTGAGACCAAGTAAACCTGTTTTCGAGAAATGAAAGCCATCCTAGCTATATATTTATACAGAAATAAGAAACTTACCTCAGGAGAATCTCTTTCATTAGTTTCAACTTTTTTATTTTTTGTTGGGTCTATTTGAACATTATTTTGAATACCATCTGAAATATTAAGACTAGTTTCATTGAAGAATAAAAGCTAAAGGTATAAAAAATGCATCAATAAAAGCAGAAGTATGCGTAAAATTTTATCTTGAATTAAAAAAAAATTTTTTTCCCCTAAACAAAACTATTTGAGGGTAAAAAAACAGCATTGATCCTAACGTAGGACAATATAAGTTAAATTTACAAGTCAAGTTTGTCTGAGAGAATCATGCACTCAGAATCAAACCAAGGTTTTTCTACCCTTAATTCTATATCATTCTTGTTAAGTACCACTAAAAGTTTTACTTTTTTTCAGTAAGTCATCATACTTGTTTCACTTGTTTTTGTATACAACCATAGTAGATAGGCATATATTTTAGATAACAAATTTATAGATAAAACAAAATTTAGTAATAGCACAACCAGAACTTTCAATTATTATTACTACTATTTTTCTGTGGTGGTGAGATCATAACGATCCTTATACTGCAATGAAAAGGTAAAGGGCAGAAACTGAAAATTTTTCATTCTTTTTTTTTTTCGCCATCCATTGTACTTCAGCTTTTTGTAAAAATTTGCTTACTTGGTGCAACTGAAAATAAAGCGAGAAAAAAAACCTCATAAAAGCATTCATTCATTTTGACCTCCTCCTGTTGCGGTTAAGGGTGTTTCGAGGCTTAACCTGTGACTGGCATTGTAGGCAAGCCCCCAGGGATGATTTTGTATCAGAAGCATGGCGAAGACTGCGTGCTTCTGATACAAACTTCAGTACTTCTGATACAAAATTCTGTAACATTGACTCTGTTCTACAAAGATGTGGAAAACAGTCTTGAGTCTGGTCAAAAAAATTCTAATTTGCAAGTTTAAGAACAAAAACCAAGATACAAGCTTGCAATTTATTGCTAATCATTTTTCTGAAATTCGGGAAACAAAAAGTTAGCCAAAGAACCGTTGAAAACATAGTAAAGGGAAAAAATGGTTAAGAATGGAAAAATCCTTACGTAATCCATTTGCTATTATAATTTAAAGTTCACTTGGAAATTGAAATGCATACTTTCAAATGAGTTTTCATGAAAATTTGCATTTATGAAGGATTGGTGAAGGTGAAACTTGATTAAACTGCCACTACTCGACTTTCACCAAGGTTCGGTCCCTCACTACGGTTGGTGGTTCCGCGAAGTTCTACTGTTCCCATACATACGTATGTATGTGCAATATGTGAAACCCCATGAAAAATTTCTCACTGTGCCACACCTGGGTGGAGGGGAAGTATTTATAATAAATAAACCCCTCTGGTTGCATCTTTTACCTTTTGTATTCCTTTTCCTTATTTAAAAATTAATCAGCTTTAACATTTTTTTTAAAATATGGATTCCTTTTACTACATAGGACAAATTTTTAGACGTAACATAAAATAATAAATTTTTTGTTGTGGAGCACAAAAAATAATAATTTCAGAAATTAAACACATGCATAAGACAAAATTATAAAAAATAATAAAAATGAAAACATAAAACAAACCTAAAGAAGAAGAATCACCCATTTCATGAGCAGAACTTATTTCAGAATTATCTCCCATTATTTTATGTTCTAATTTATCTGTATGAGGATCACTTTCTTTGCTTTCTGGTGCTAAACTAGATTCATCAGTTGAGTTGACATTACTATTGGAAGGCGTATCAACTACATTGCTATTGAGTTCATGAGAAACAGTTTCGCTGATGCCATTTTGTTGAGCAGTTGTACCCTCAGTTATATTACCGGAATTGCTCACGTTATTTGAAGATGAATTTTCAATGCTTTTTTCTGTAATAATAAAAACAGAAAAATAAGTAAAAATAATTTGTTTTAACGTAAAATAAATTGAGAGGTAACGTAAGAGTGGAATGATGAGGGGTTTATAGGGAGAGCCTTAAAATGAAATTTTGGCCAGTAATTAATCTGTCACAGTAAAGAGATGGAAACATTTTTCATAATCTTATATGGATGAAAAATAGCTAATATAGTAACAAGATACAATTTTAAAAATAATTACAATTTACAAAAGTTTTGAACAATACATTTGATCCAAGAATTCATAATACAGATATAGAGTTTCATGAGAGAGATAGAAAGTTTCATGATGGCTAAAACATATTAATTTTTTGAGATATTTATAAAACATCAATCATAAATTACGCATACAAGGAAGTCATGTGGTGCACACATCAGATTTTTTTTTTTTTCAATATTTATAACAGAAATAAATCTTCATTTATTTAAACAAAATAAGAATAATTAGTTAATCAACTAACATAAACGGTACACACGAAGTTTCAGACTTTAATAAAATATTAAATATATTTCTATGAAGTGCCTTATTTTGTTTTATTTAATTTATAATTTTTTGCAATTTGAATTGTATTTTTTGATTAACAAAACAACATTTATTTGAAATAAATGGCAAATTATTGTCATTGTTTACAAGAATATGACAATAGTGTAGTTTAATGCAACCACACTATTTCCAGTGTGTATTGTACAATGAAACTGTTTTTCTTAACTTCAGATTCAAATATATTTTGCCCAAAAATTAAAAATACATATTACCATTTTCATCAGTTTTTTCACTGGATGCAGAAGCAGAACGTTTTTTCATCTCCAGCATCTGCATGGTTAATCCCTGTAGTACAAATATATTCATGAGTTAATAAGATTTAAAACACAGGTGAGAAAAAAGAGAAAGAATATGTAGTTAACAATACCCTTATTGCTTGTAAAGTCATTTCTAATACTTTGGAGCCAGTATAAGGTGTATTTGCTTCAAATTTTCCTTGTAGAAGCTTGTATAAAATATTCATAACCTTTTTTATCTAGAAAATTAAAAAGAACACACTGATAAAGATTTTTTAAAATACTGATAGTAAAGAAATAAGGTGAACAAAAGCAAAATGCTTTTAAGAATTATATACGTGTGTAAAAAAGGCTCTTTCAAAATAATTAAATGTGCATACCAAGGACAGATATAAGGGGGCAATGAGGGCAATCAAACCTTCCTCGAGGGGCCCTGCCCGGCACCGGCAAATTATTTCCGAATTGAAGTCCTCAAATATAAGTGTAGGCTGTTTTTGATGATGGAAAGGAACGGAATGGGGTTTGAATCTCCCTCCTGGAAACTTTTCAGAATTGAAGTTTCAAAAAGGCAACTGTAGAGTAGCTTTGGCAATGTTAGGAGGAGGAGCAGTCTAGGGGCCTTGCTCTAGGTAATTTAAGTCTTAAAGACATGGTTTTAGATATCAGAGGTAGTGTTAGGGAATTTTATGAGTTCAATGACCTTCCTCCGGTTCTTTTTCGAAACTAAAGAACCAAAAAGCAATTTTAGATGAACTTCGATGATGTTTGCAGGAGGGGTTTCCTCCGAAATTATCACAAAATTTGAAGTTTTAAAGCCTAATTTTAGACTACCTCTTTCAACTGAAACATTTTGGGGATATCCTTGGATAAATCTCTATATTTTAGTTGTTTTAGATGAAATACTATGGTAGCCCATCCTCTCCCGCCAAGTATGAACAAACCGAATGCATAGTAAGAGGTTTGTTTAAAAACCAATCCTTGAAACATTTCTGGATCCATCCTTGGTACATACAAGGAATCCACAAGGTTTTAAAGTATATTATAAGCTGACATTTTGAAAAGTTTCATAGAATGTACAAGGAAATGTTCAATTTTAAAAAGTTGTACGCTTTTAACATAAAATAAAAATTACCTCAGCAGCAAAATCAGGAGAAGTAGTTACAGACCTGACAGACTGCAATTGTTTAACTTCAGTCATCAATTCTATAATTTGATTTTCATACCGATCCTTTAACGCTCTTGTCTTTTCATAAAATACTTCATACTAAAATTAAAGGAAATTATGTTTTTTTTAAAAGAACGAATCATAAAATAATATTATTGAACTAAAGTTCAAAGAGAAATTATGTTGCTCAAGTAAGTCAAAGATAATATCTATTGCAATATTATTGTTAATAAAACAAAGGTTAACCCCTGTTTTTATAGCAGAATTTATTAATTAAATTAAATTTAAAAGAAAAGGAAAAACCTTTGTCATTTTTTTAAAAAATTTTTTGTTATATTTCTTATTAATCTCCAATAAATGTATTTGAAATTTAGATCCAAGTTTCATCAAAACACATTAACAAGCAAACAAAAGCTTCACTAAAAATTCACAAAAGCAAAACTAAGATATAGGATAGACTAACCAGTGAATGAACACTTAAGCACAATTTCATTTAAAACAAATTATAGTGCTTTTAAATACAGTAAACTTTCCATTGTCGGCAGTCGGATTATCCGCCGGTCTTTTCATAATTTTTTTTCTTAACGGTCATTAAATAAGTTTTAAACTAATGTTTGTTTAATTGTTCGCTTTTAGTTTTCTTCTTCTTCTTCTTTTTTTTTTTGTTAGTCTTTATTTATTTTTCAATTTAAGTAAATTTATTTTTTTACTTACAATAAATATTTTCACAACCTCCTGATTAACTCTTTCTACATCTTATTGTTAATTTTTTTCTATTTCACAAACACGATTTTTGAGCAAGTTGATGAAGTTTAGAGACAATTGAAAGAAAGTATATTTTGTACTAGCAATTACTGATGTTATTACTATTGTTGATATTATTATTATTACTGTTTTATTTTACTTTATTTTATTTTTTTCAAACAATAACTCTTTTTGTGTCTAACTTTTGATTCTGCATTTTCGAAAATTTGTGGACATTTTGTTGAAGTTCCATCCAAATGAATCATCGAAATGAATGTTGAAGTTTGTCCATCGAAAAGGCGCTATTTTATACTACTCATTTATAATTTTATTTCACTTAATTGCAGGTGATAAATCTTTTTGTATCTTATAGATTTTTCTTTTTGCAGACATTACACATTTTTGCATCCCATTAATATTTCCTTCATTTTCTTTTCTTTTTTTTCTTAGCAAACAAAACAATTTTAGATATCTAGTTAAAAAAAAGTTGGGCATCTAGTTTTTGATTGCATAGTATAAATAAGTCAAATAAATAACTTTAAATTAAAAAATAATTTTAAACTTCTGAGAAAATCATCAAGGGAATAAAAATAGTTTTTAAACAAATACATATAAGAATAAAAAACAAAATGTCAAACTATTCATCCTTTGAATAAAGTAATAAATAAATAGACACCTTTTTCTTCCACACTAAAGAATTTTCAAGTTCTGTTTTCATTTCTTGAAGTTTATCAGCAGACACAGTAGCATTTTTTTCATATTCATGCACCTGCAATCAAAATTTAGTGATAAATTCATTTTGTTGCCAAATGCAAGTACATGTAAGAATACAATTTATGTTGACTGTAATGAAACTAATTGGTGATTTAAAAAAATAAATCTTAATGAATAAAAATAACATAAAAAATATTACACAAGAGATAATATATTTTAGTTCAAAATAAAAACAATTTCAAATACTGAATTTTTTAAATTCTGCGAGCTTAACTTAACATATTTAATGGAAATGATGTTTTTGATGACTGAATGTTATTGATGTTGTACCAAAACTTTGTATGATAAAACTGCAAAATTTTCAAATTTCAATATTTTTACACTAAACAAATTTCTATTTTGTTATAAATAGACTAATTGTTTACTTTTCTCCTGGAAACCAGAAAGGTTAAAACTATTTCATTATAAGGGAAAACTTAAGACATTTTTTGTACTAAACTTTGTACTAACAACTTTGAAATAAATGAGCATTATTGTTTGTACATAAATATATAACATACATAAATGATAATATGGTTAAGCATAATAAAAATGATTTTGTTTTGAGCAATTTCAAAACTAACCTGTAATAAAGCATATTTTTTTTTTTTTGCAATACATTTTAAATTTTGACCTAAAACAAACATAGTAAGTAGCCAAGAAAGACATACCCTTTTCTGTAAAGTCTGATAATTCAACTGCATATTATCTTTCTCTTTTAAAATTTCCTCCAATTCTTTCCTAAGAGTATTTACTTCATCAGCATTTTGTTCTGTTGGGTTCTGAAAAAAAAAAAAAAAAAAGCTTTGAAATTCAGTTAAAATTTTTTATTGCTAAAACAGAGCATGTTTTGTGTATGTTCCTTATACAAATCAACAATGCACAAATTTTCACTTAATTTGAACTGGAATTGCTTTGGTACTCAGAGAGTGTTGCAGAAGATTATGCTCCCACTGAAAGGTTAACAGCATTTACAGAAACTAAGTTTAGAAAATGTGTTTAGCATGACAAATACACCAAACAACTAAGTTCTTGAATTCAAGACTAAACTCTTTTGCACGGTACATTCTATTATCTTTACTAACAATAAAGCAGAAAGTTTGCATGTATTCGTCTCTGACTTGCACAGAGCCAAGATCATGTGGTCAATTTTCATGAAATGAGGCAAATTTAGTTTGGTATATGGGGGTGTGAAGCTAAAAACATTTTTCTAAAATTCCATTTTGTCCTTTTCTTATTGCAACTTTTGCTCTTACAATGCAAAGGAGTTACACTGACTGTGCCATTGAAAAATTTTAAACAAATGTTTTTAGGAGTGCTTTTCTTTGTGGGGGGGGGAGGGGGGGGGGCTATAGCATTCACAGGGATGCACGATTGAAATTAAAGCTTATGTTTTTTTTTATAAGAGGTAATTTTAAAATTGGCAGAAGCTCAACAAAGAATACTCGCATGGTTTGTTCTTTGATGAATTTGGTTTGCATTCATTTTCTAGATATCATTTCAGTTGGTAGTAATGCTTGTACTCCTATATTTTGTGATTGTGTTTTCATTCTCGTAAGGAACTTTTAAACAACATCAAACTAAAAAAAAACTCCACAAATTTCTTGTACATGGTTTTTTTCTTGTTACTTATTAGTACTTGCCGTACAAGGGGTTCTTCGACTTCTTTCAGATTTTGGAAGGGGCTTGCAAGGAAAAAAAAGTTGAGAAGTGCTGCTCTAGAACCTCGATTGTGTGAAGTAAATGCGATTAATTCCCTTTTTTGGCGACTCATTTTTTCTGATACACATGTTTCCTTGAGTAATAGCAATTACAGATCAGAAGGAACACTAACAGATAGTTCAGTGGCACGTTCATGCTGATTTATTATATTTTGAATGGTTCTTTGCATAATTTCTTTTAAAAAAAAATTTTATTTTGAAAGTACACAAACAAAAAAAGATTTTTCTTGGAATTACAGATTTTTTTTTTAATTTGTCATGTTTAGTGGATACATCTAGTTTTTCAACATAATTATATGGAAAAAAAAACCATCTACGTTAAAGATCAATTTCACTTATAGACAAAGCATGTTTAAAAATTTGGCCTTCATTTCAAAAGCAGAGCCTTTACTGAATAACACCAAGCTTAAATACATAACATCCCAAAAACGAATAAAAATATTTTACTCACTACATCAGCTATTGATGGTTTTCTTTTCAATTTGTCTTGGTATACTAAAATTTCTTGCTAAAAAATAATTAAAATTATTAAACTTTACTTTAGAAGAGCAAAGCAGAAAAATTCAGATTAAAAAGAACATATGATACATTAATTTTTCACTTAATGAAATTTTAGGCCATAAACATTCAAAACAAAGCATATACTGTCAGCCCCACTTAACCAGATAATGGATAAACAAATACAACGCTTATAAGAATAAAATCTTTTGAAACCGAATACTTCCCCATCGACGCAATGTTAAAGATCCCTGTTGAACCAAATAATTTCCCCAGTGAATCTAGTAAGATTAGTCTGCCTTTGTAAATATTTTTACTGAGAAAAGTGTTGAATAATACTTTTTATTAAAATTTAAAACATGAAACGACATAAGATACTTTTTTAGCATTTTATTTCATATTTTTCGGGACTGTGTTGGGAGCAGAGGGTTCCATAACGCTTTGGAATTTTTAAAGGAAGGTGATTCTTTTTCCAGCAAATACAATAGCCAAAATATAGCCATTTGACTAGAGAATAATGAGCACTTTGAACACCTAATTGGGTTTCATAATTTTCTTCATAGTTGGGGGAACAAGAGATACTAAACTGTACCACTTAGATCACGCACTTCCTATAATGGACTTTTTAAAAAAGTTATGTAGGGCAAATGGTGCCAAAATAAAGATTTTGTGATTATTCCAAGTTACTTAGATTCTAAAAATTTTTGTGCATTACTTAATACAAATATTTAATGATTATATTATTTTGGTTTTTATTGAGCTTATTTTAAAAACTTAACCACATTTTAAGACAAGTGTTATTATTTTGGTAAGGTAAAAAACATCTCCCCGCATAATCAAATGCCATGCTTAACTGAATATTATATGATGGAATCGACAGTATTTGCTTAAATGGGGCCAACAATATGTAAGTAAAAGTAAAAAGTCTTTAATATTAAATTTAGAGCAAAAGTTTTTGAGAGAATTGCAGGAAGCTTTTCTTTTTTAAAGAAAACGGCAAATTCAGGTTTTGAAAGCATTTTCTTCATTGCTCAGTTTATTCTAAATTTTATAACTCGAAAAAAGAAAAGATCGTGAAACTTGTTTGTATAGAAGAATGGAAAAGCTTGGTATTTAAAATTGAAAAGCATTTTAAGAAACAAAGAGTTAAATAAAATTATGAATAGTTAAACGAAATGGTTAAAAATAGAAATCCAACCACAGGATAGAATTTAATTCCAATTACTTTAAATTCAATTATGAGTGGGAAAAATACATAACACACTGTTTTAAGCAAACTTCTTTAAAAAAAAAAATGATTAAGTACTGTAAAAGTACTGTAAGACTGTAAAAGCATCCTATTTTTATGAGGTTTTAATTTTCACGATTTTCCTGAGCCCATCAGCCCATTAGTTTAAGACTTCTAAAATATTTTTTTGCGGCACACTTTTAAACTCTCAGTTTTGTTTAAAAAAAAAAAAAAAGGAATTTTTCCGCCTGCAAAATTACTGGTAACCGCATTTTTGTGTTGGCTCACAAAAATAAGTGCTTTTACAGTATTTAGTTTTATTGATTTTACAATCTTTTAAAGATATATTATACAAAGTTTATTTCAGGTTTATTTTGGAAAAAGATACCGCACAGAAACACATTATTCATTTTATAATGATTATCCATGATTACTTTTATTCACTCATAATCATTAACACAATGATTTAGTGAAATTCTGTTTGTGCATATTATTTGAAATTGACTTTATATATCAAGCTATGAATATAATATTTTATGTGCAGTTCATCAAAAGTAAAAAAAAAAAAAGCTATTGCATTTTTTTTTTTAGCTTAAAAGTTGTTTTGATTTTATAAAAAGCTAATTAAATACTTGCACATAAAAGGCAACACTGAATTTTTTAAAAGAAATCAAGCACAAGGTAGTTACTGTGACATAAATATGTAATATAATTTTTACAATGGATTTTAAGGTTAGCATTAATGTAATGAGTTTCTTATGTTGACTTATTTAGGATAACATTTAGAATGTATGCTGGGTTGCAGTTGAGTCTCAAGAATACAATCATCCCTGTAAACTTAAATACTTTTTGAAAAAAATGCCCTTAATTTTTTTTAAAAAGGGAAAAAAAGTTTTGAACATTCTAAAATTCTGCATTATATTTGACACATGATGCAGTATTTAAATAAGTACATAGAAAAACAATTTTGGGGGCAACTCTCAAAATAAAATGCAGTAAAATCCCTCTTAACGGACACCCCTCGATGGCGGACACCCCTCTTATGAGGGAAATTTTTAATTTCCCAGTTCCAATGCAAATAACATTATTAAACCCCTGTCCTGCGGACACCTCTCTATTGCGGACAAAGAAAATTGTCCCATTAGTGTCCGCATTAGAGGAATTTTACTGTATATCAGAGGTAAATAAAGTAACAATTTACTTCATGTGATTTTCTTATTTCACTCAATTCTTCTTCCATTTTAGATTTCACATCTTGCAGTTTCTTTTGGTTTTCAGATAAGAGCTGTGAAACATTATACAAAAGAACTTAGTACAAAATGTATTGGACAACAATAGCAGTTCTAAAAATGATAAGAACTATGAATTAAACCTTTTCTAAGGAGTCCTTAGTTTCTTGCAATTCTTGAAACTTTTCATCAACATTTTCCAGTTTTGTTGAAAGAAGCCTTTTTTCATGTTTAACATTTTTCAACTCATCCTTCAAGGAATTTAATTCTGATTCAGCATCTAAATAAATAAATACATATCTTATAACAGACCAGAAAGATATTTCAATTTGAAAATATATCATCAAATAAAGAAAAGAGGAAAACTAACTTTGTCACTAAAACACATGATTGTATTATAGGATGCATAAAGGACTAAAATATACATTTTCAAATGGGAAACATTATCTTTACCATGTTTCTTTTACACTAAGACATTTTTTGAAAATAGAATGATTAAATTGAAAAACATAAGAAACAAACTTTCAGTAGTAATTCTACAAACATAGTTTAAGAAACAAAGATTCATACCTAAAGTAAACGAAAAGTTTTATTAAATCACAATCAGCGCCTCAAAATTTAAGCAGTTAGAATTTTTTTAAAGCTTATCTAAGATTAAAATCTTCTTTCAGGAGTCTTTGATTCACAATGAATAATGTACTAGCCTCCTGAAATTTTAGTTTGTTCATGACAAGTCGAATGCAAAACTTAAAAAACATTTACTGTCTTTTCTAGTGCATAAGACAGTTTTTTAACTTAAAAACATGCCTAAAATATGGTGTATTTTAGATAATGAAAATATAAACTGTCCTCTTCAAAGTGATATGGACTTACTTTAAGAGAATATGCACTTGCTCCAATATTATAAACATTTGCTTAATGTTATAAGAGAGGGTTAAGACACCTCAGTTGAAAGTGAATGAGCAAAAATGATGTTAAATCTTTCTCGTGAAATGTGCAATTAGCAATGCTGTCGATAGAAGTGAAGCACATCCTCCTACGTAATGATGATCATGAGGATGAAGACAAAGTAGAAATAGAAGTTATTGAGGAAAACAAAAAGACCAAACGTTGTTGCATATGTTTACAACACATGTATATGAACTACCTGTTCCCCCACACATAGAAGGATGAATAAATAACACATTTTCTTTTTGATACATTTTAAATTTCTCTCAGGGGTTGCCACAGGATACTTTTGAAAAAGTTTTTGAGCATAAGAAATACTGTCGCAGGCATATGCTTTCAGCATATGTAGGTGAATCAACTGTTCACTAAAGATGGTCGAATTGAAATTCTGATGGAAGGTAGCTGAGAGAACTTTTGCATTTTTATCATAGGCCTAATGTTATGGCAAGAAATCTCATAGCGGAAGAAAGCTTATTTTAAATCCAGAAAGAAGTTTACCACAGGCAACTTCTTTTTAATTTTTATCATGGTAACCAGAGCAGCTGCCCAAAAGCAGTTGAACATAAAAGACAAATTTCTTAAAAAGATACATAAAAGGCAACCAGCTTGGCAGCACAGACAACAAGTAATTTTTAAAAATGAAAATAACACCATAATAATTTTTTTAAAAAATTCATTTTATAATATGCTTTTTGAAATATTCACAATTTTTTTGTGGTAAGAAAAAAGTTTTATACAAGCATTTTTGTAAGCTAATTTCAGTCAGAGTTTAAAATGCCTTAAGTGCTTGCTGTTATGAAAAGGTGAAAGACATGTCTCTAAGACTTTCACAAAAAAACTCAAAATAAAAAGAAAGAAGAATGATAATGAAATATAATGTATTGAGAAGTTATTTTTGAATCAATAGCAATCCATTATTATTAATATAAAATTTCTAAAAAAAATAAATAAATAAAACAAAGTAATTGATAGGAATTTTTTTTTTTTACCATTCACACGTTCTTTTGCTTCATTTAAAAGTTCTTCCTGTCGCTTTGATTCCCTCTCCATTTCCAGGATTTTTTTCTGCAATTCAGCTTCTTTTTTTTGACGCTGTTCAAGTTCAGTTTCTAGTGCTGTCAATTTTCCTGTTGCTTCAGAAAGTTCAGATGAAAGTTTCATCTAAAATGTACGGGTTTGAGTAATTAAAAAATAAATTTAAAATAATACTCTGTAACTATGATATAATTTAATAAAAAACTTTGAAAAAACTAAATTATAAGAAACAAAACACTGAAATGGCACAAAGTCAGTTGAACAGTCAGTTATTTCTCCTTAAGCCTCCTCAAGAAGGCACTTTTCAACTTTTGAAACACATGTTTGCAATTTTCACTGCACATTTAAGTCTCATTTATACTTTAGTTTAGAAGGAGGAAACTAAATCAGTACAGGATCTTCAATTTTCACAATTTTTTGCCAGGGTAAATCTTGAAACTGCTGCTTTTTAGCCACCCTCCTTCTAGTTTTTATATGGAGTATTGATCAAAAAAGCAGAAATAAGAGTTTGCTACCCTCCCCCCCCCAAAAGTTGTCACCTAAACTACAGTTGATGCAAACATAATCATTTTCAATTAAATTTTGCATTCAAAAATAATCCTTCTTTAGATGTCATAATTCGACAATCTATCAAGTAATAAACTACTGTTCTTTAAATTAAGGTACACAACACATTTTTTTTGACACACATTACTGAAAAAATCTTGCTGCAGCCTACACTAAAAGACTCCAATACATAGTCTATGAAAGAATCTTTATGGCAGTTAATGTAGGGAAACGTCAAGTGCTATACTTAGGTCATGGAAATAAGCGTACGAGTTATCGTTTACAGGTTTAACCATTAGTCAGGCAGAAAATGTTATTGATCTGGGCATCTTAATAGGACTTCAAGTTTAGTCAACATTGCAGCATTGCAAGTAACAAAGCCAACAGAATGCTTGGGTTTATCAAGAGATCTATTTCAAACAAATATAAGAAGGTTCTTCTACCTCTATATAGGCGTTTAGTAAGAACCCATTTGGAGTATGCTGTGCAGTTTTGGTTGCCTTATCTGAGGAAAGACATTTCTGTATTGGAAAGGGTTCAAAGAAGGGCAGTAAGGAGACTTTCAGATTTAAATTATGATACCAGACTTAATAGGCTTAATATATATAGCCTGAAGCAAAGGAGAGAGAGAGGGCACATGATTCAGTTGTTTAAATTTATCAAAATGAATGAGTTCAACGGATTAAATTTTTGCACGGAAAGCAGGACGAGGGGTCATTGTTTTAAGCTATTCAAATCTCAGGCTAGCCTAGAAATTAGGAAAAACTACTACTTTAGTAGGGTCGTGGGCACTTAGAACAGCTTACCAGAAGAGGTGGTAAGGAGCAAAGGGGTGGATAGCTTTAAGAGGGCCCTTGATCTTCATTGGGGACTAATAAATTGACTAGGACTAGCCTAGCTGGGCCAAGAGCCTGTTGCTGGTTGTCACATTTGTATTTGTATTGCAGAAAAGTAACAATCATAAGTTTTACACAAACATACTAAAACATAAAATACTCAGTTTATTGAAATGAAAAAAAAAAGGGGGGGGGGAGAAAAATGAACAAAAGTTTTGCAACATTTGTTTTTAAATATATTAAAAATAAATCATAAATTACCGTTTGTTGCTCCAAACTTAGAACTTTCGCATGGGACTGAGATGAAGCAGCTTGCATTGAATCACTTCTTTGTTCAAGCATATTACTACTCTCTTCAAAAAACCTTTAGGTAAAAAAAGAAGGAATAAATGGTTTTCTAAGAATAATGTAAATATACTGTCCTTAAAATTAAGTCATATACAATAATTCATACCTTTGATTTCTTTGAAAGAGATCACAGATTTTTTCATTGAGAGCTTGGATTTTGTTATTTTTTGTTTCAATATCTTCTTTTAGCCTGCTATTTTCCTTTAAGAAACAAAATATCAAAATCATTATCAATTAGTAAATACATCATTTCTTAAGACTGTACAAGTTTATTTAAAAGAAGATATAAGTATTTAAGTAGAAAAATTAATAACGTCAAAATTACAAAAAATAATAATTAACATATATTGATGAAATTAAAATAACTCAAGAGCTGGTGTGCCTTCACTAGTTCTATAATAATGAAAGACAGGAAGAAAAAAAATACACTCCAGTAAATAATCACAAAACTCAGGCACGGTTGATTTTAATACTATACAGTGAAACATGTCTATAACAATATTTTCCTTGGTCCCAGAAAAATGTCAGCATAAATAATCAAACTGTCTATAACAATATTTTTTGGGCCCTACAGTATCGTTGTAGAGACAGGTTTTACTGTAATATAAACAATAGATTTTAAAGTGCAAACTGCAATATTAAACTTTTAACCAAGTTGACTTTTCTCAGAAAAGTTATTTTTTTTTTCAATGAAAGTGCTTTATACTTTCAAAAACTGAAATATTATCAGAAAAAGACAAAAACAACAGCATGGAAAAATATATACGATCAAAGATATGACTAGGAGAATGAACTATTTTTTTTTAGTAAAACCAGTCATAAGTTTTTTCCAAAATATTCATTATCTTATAATGCAGAGGAAAACAGAGATAAAAGGGTTCTACATTAGAAAATTTGATAATATCAGAAAAGGGAAAGGGATGGCACATTTGAAACTTAGCAGCATATAGGCAAAAATAGTAATCATTACACTGGTCATAAATGAATTAAGGCTGATGAAATAAAATATAAACGTAAATGTCAAAAGAATGAGATGTCATCTAAACAGTACTTCACTAGCGATGTTTATGTGTGTGCAGGGGCATATCCTAAGAAGGGGAGAGGAAACTTACGGATATACCTCCCCCTCATAAGTTAGAGATTTTCCTTTTTTTGAGCATAGGGAGGGATCAAAACTAATGATATCCCCTCCAAAGTTGGATCATGCCCCCCCCCCCCCCCGTGATTTTTTTTGGCCACAACACTGTGTGTGATTATGTGCTCCTTTAAAATTTCCAGGAAAGATTGCAAGCTTCTGCTATATAATGAATTTTCTGTCTTTCTTCATTTTAAATTACATATAACAATTTTTTTTTCTAGAAATTTAAACTGTTTCATTACATTGTTACATAATTACGATCTATGTTTTACTTTAAGATGCTTAAGAGTATTAATTTTGATTGAAGGAATTTGCCCCCCACCTCCCTTACCATTTTAGCTGATTTTTGAGAGGGAAAACAATCTACCTTTATACTTTATGTATCACTTTGGAGCCAAAAGAAATCGTTAATATTCTTACTTCAATGGTATCAATAGAAAAACTGCCACAGAAAAAAGCTGTGATTGAAACATTGTCTTATCGTTGTAATCCTAAGTGACCAGGGTTCCATAAAGATTATGGTTCAGGCAAGATGCAGTATGACTCCGTTGGAATGTCAGAGCACTTAAAGGTCTGAAAGAGCACTTTGGGGAGCACATTCTGGGTTATATATGCTCAGAATACACATTGCCTCTGGGCATACCCATACCCAGAGGCAATGAGAATTGCTTGATTACTCAACCATCCTTTTATCAACCCCAGTCACTTATTTTTGTGGGGTCAAAAAAGATAAAGTTACCACAAACTACCAAACCACAGCTGAGTTTAAAACTAATTCAGGAGGCCATCAAAAGCATATGTCTCTACATTCCAGCAAGTTTTGCAGAATTTTCAACATCTCTGTAGTATATCATAGCATTTGATGGCAAGCATATCAAGTATAGCAGACACTAAATCTGAATATCTGAAGTCATTTTCAAAATTTTCTTTAAATTTTTGAGCTTAGAAGATTTGAAAATTCCACTGATTTCATATTGCTCAATACTTAATATCTTGTAATAAACATACCTGTATAATTCTTTCAATGTTTTGCATTAATATTGAGCTTTCCATGAAAGGCACATGTGTTGAACTTGGTGATCTTCCTTGAGAACGCAAATCATCAACCTAATTATTAGAAATTGTTTGTTATTATGGAGTAAAAGTAGATTTGTGATTTTCAACACAACTGAGAAAACTTCTTAATGCTAATTTTTGAAGCAAGAATGAAGTTTCATTAAGAGTTGAAAGTTATTTCATGAAATTAAAAAGTATAATTAAACTCTAATATTTAGTCCTAATCACCTTCTTACTAATTTTCTACTTTAAGGTCTACTTAAAGCTGTCTCGGAAGCTTTAAAGTTTGGTGAATATAGATACAATTGGCTTGAAAATTTAATCATTTTATCCACGTCTAACTGTTATTTACAATTATGGATTGATGTAAGGAGCTACTCCTAGGCAAAAAAAGAGGTAAGATAAAAATATAAGAAAACTGCACACATAACTCACAACTAACTGCAGGTATGAAACAAGTTACAGTGGGCAAATAAATTTTTTAGTAAGACTGCCTTTTGCTTTCAACAAGCAATTATAAAAGCAAGATGTAAACTTTTTTTCATTAATTTATCCATAGATTTTCATGAAAATCAATGTTTAATATAGATATTAATTAACAATTATCCAACAGCTAAAGGGCTCTTGATTGGCTTTTGGGTGTCATGTGACCTTAATGATGGTCACATGAGATAAGAGTGATGATGAAAAGTTGCCAAACTAGGAGATATTTGGTGATTTCTCACCAAATTTGGTGCCGCTATGGGCAGGGTCACAGGCTTTGAATTGCCACTCTAGGCAGCACTTGATGGTGCGCACACACCGTATGTGAAATACATTGTCAGCTCAGTCAATTCCAGCCGAAGACTGCAGTTTCGTGCTTATTAGCACTCATCAGCCCGGCATAGGAAAGTGACTGAGCTGGAGGTGGAAAACCTCTTAAAGAAGCCAAGAGTGCCAAACAAACTAGTAGCTAATACAAAATTAGCACTGACCAGACAAGTGACCGGAGCAATGGTTCGGTTCAGCTCGAAGATTGAAGGCAAGGCAAGTATATACAAGTAAGTTACCGCTCTAAAACTGAATATACCTGCCTTGCCTTCAATCTTCTCACTGCCCACAAGGGGGTGTTCTCTCGCCTTTGCTTTGGTGCCTGGTGGTTGATGAACTTCTGGAAAGAATTCGTCGCAGAGGTCTGCACTACATTGGCTATGCGGACGACATAACCCTTGTTATTAGGGGTAGGTTCCATGATACTGTTACAAATCTCATGGGGTCTGCCCTTAAGGAAATTGAAAAGTGGTGTTTGGAGGCTGGTCTTACGGTCAATCCGAATAAGACTTATTTGGTTCCCTTCACTCGTAAACGTCCCAAAGACTTGAAGATAATTAAGTTCTTTGGTTCGCTTCTTGCCTACTCTAGTGAGGTCAAGTACCTGGGTGTGATCTTTGACAAAACTTTGACATGGAATTCTCACCTTAAGCAAATTACCGATAAGGCCAAGAGAATCTTTTGGTCTTGTAGACGTGCAATTGGTAATAATTGGGGGTTTTCTCCAAAAATCGATCATTGGGTTTATACTAGAGTAATTGTATCTACGGTTACTTATGGGGCAATTGCCTGGTGGGGTAAAACCTGTACCGTAACGGCTGAGGGTTGCCTCGCCAAAGTACAAAGGATGGCTACTATTACTATCACTAGTGCCATGAGAACTACTCCTTCCCATAGCCTTGAGCTCCTTCTTAGCCTTCTTTCGTTGCATAAGCAAGTGGAAATGGAGGCGATTCTGTGTGCATACCGCCTCAAGCTCATGGGTCTCTGGAAGTCCCCTCGTTACCTGTCTCTGTACGACAAACTGTGTGCAAAGACTAGTAAGCATCCTTACTTTATGATGTCTTCTGACTGGATGTTAAAACAATTCAGCTTTAATGCCAATTATAACATTGTGTTTCCGTCCAGAGAGCAATGGAAGGATGTACAGGATATCATTGGCAATGCACACGAAATCTGGTTTACAGATGGTTCCAGGACTGCGTCTGGAACTGGTTCTTGTGCATATTGCAGCAGCAATAACACTAATCTGTGCTTCTCTTTAGGGAAGCTTGCTACTGTCTACCAGGCAGAAACTTTATCCATATTGACTTGTGTAAACAACTGCCTAGAACGAGGCCTAAGCGGGAATGTTATCAGAATATTCTTTGACAGACAAGCTGTGTTGAAAGCTCGCAATCGTAACTGTTTTACTACCAAAACCGTTTGGGAGTGCCATAATGCAATGGTAAGACTAGCTGGCAGTAATAGGGTTTCCCTTTACTGGGTTCCTGGTCACCGTGACATTGTAGGTGACGCATTGGCTGATCAGCTAGCTAAGCAGGGCTCCAATGTACCGTTTATGGGACCCGAGCCTGTCCTCTGCCTGCCCTACAATGCAGTAAGGACTACTGCAGAGAACCTTCTTATGGATGAATCATATGGCTTGTGGCTTCAGTCCGAGTCTCAAAGACAGGCCAAGACTCTGAATCAGCAGCCTCCCTGGCTCAGGTCCAAGGAACTGCTTAACTTGAGCAGGAATGAGATCAAGAAGTCTGTTGGGTTACTAACTGGACACTGCTCTCTTAATAGGCACCTTAATCTGATGGGTGTTACCGACAATCCTTCGTGTAGAGGATGTCATATGGCTGATGAAAGCTCAATTCATGTGCTATGTGAATGTGACTTCTACTCTGCACAAAGATTTGAGCACTTGGGATACCACTTTTCTCCGCACACACCCCACCTCTTAGCCGTAGGCCTTAGGTTCCGACGCCCGGGGGGTCCGCGTAGCGGGCCCCCCGCACGGCTGGGTGCGGGCTTGGGATACCACTATGTAGATCCCTGGGAATTGCCTAGAATTTCGGTTAGGCAACTGCTGAGATTTATTTCTGTTACGGGGCTCCTTTAGTAGTCTAAGCGGGGATAGTACAATAGATCTGTGGTCTCGGTGCTCGCGCTGGTTTCAAACGCCCCCCTTTTCACTTCATACTTCATACCTCAAGTTACAGCCCTATAACTGAATATACCTGCCTTGCCTTCAATCTTCGAGTTGAACCGAACCATTGCTTCAGTCACTCGTCTGGTCAGTGCTAATTTTGTATTAGCTACCAGTTTGTTTGGCACTCTTGGCTTCCTTAAGAGGTTTTCCACCTCCAGCTCAGCCACTTTCCTATACCGGGCTGATGAGTGCTAATAAGCACGAAACTGCAGTCCTCGGCTGGAATTGACTGAGCTGGCAGTGTATTTCATGTATTTCTGCCATAGCCGCATCACCTAATGGTTCAACGCCATCAACGGAATTATAAACATGATAGGGGTGACTGAAGGCTCCTCCTTCCTGTGTCCTCAATGGAATAGTTCAATCCATTTAAAGCTTGAGGTGATAATCTAAATTCGGGACACATATACTACATTCGTGTGTTCAGGAGTAGGTATCAAAATTTCGAAGTCTACCAAATGAATCGGAAGAGTTGGCAGCTTAAGAAATGATGAAATGGGAGAATGATACAATATTGCTATATAAAGCACTTCTCTCAAGAGAAATTCAAACCAGTTTAAGAGACAACAAAAGAATTAAAGTAGTCAAAGCACAATAACGTACCTTTTGCAAAACTGTGTCTACTTTATCAGTAATTTTTGAGAGGCTCATCCTTACTTCAGAGTTATAGCTGCGTGTTTCAGTTAAGAGCATAGGCAAATGGGCATCGGCTACACTAGCGGGAATGCCTGGCATCATGCCTGGAATGTTTGAAAGAGGGAATGGTGATTGGTACTGACCACTCATTTGTGGCTGGTAAGTTGGAAAAGTAGTTGCTGGCGTCTAAAATCAAATCATTAGAATGAGTTTTAAATGGTCAAAAATACATATTATAGCATCCAAGATAATCTTAAATAATAATAAAATAACTGTAAAATTAGAACATATACAGATTTAAACACAGAATATATCGATTACTGACACTAATATTTTTGAAAATTAAACAGTAAAATGTAACTTTGTTTCATAATGTTTATGTAGCTCTTGAAAATTACCGAAAATCCATCCAGTGGTTAATCGACATAAGGAATATTTCTTATATGTTTGAAATCATTTTGAAAACTGTCAAATAAATTGATGGCTTTTATTTTTAAGCAGTTACTGTAAAAAAAAAATAATAAGCTAGAGGATTTTTACCTTTCAATGTTTTTTCTGTCTCAACTTTTTAAAAGAAAAAAGTCGTTTTTGCTACTTTCTTCTCCTTAATTTTAACAATCTTGTTCATAATTATTTTCGTGATTTATTTAACGAAGTATGCAATTAATTTATTTTATGGGCTACAAAACAATACACTATATTTGTGTCTTAATATTATAATGTTAATATTTAAAAAAAATATTTTCCCACATCTTACATCCTAAACTAAAATGCACTACTGTGATTGTTGTGTTCAAATTTCAATAACTAATTATTAGTCGTATATTTTATTTCATGCTCAAACTAATTATGATTTATTATTTACTGCTGAATTTATTTAATACTCAAAACCATACTTTTAATGACTTCTACTTTGACTCTCTTGTTAACAGGGGCTGATTCAGAGAAGGTCAAAAGCGTCATGAACCCCCGCCCCCCCTTTAAAGTAGCCAAAAGTTGTATTTTGAGAAACAATATTTCAAACAAATTGCATTGCATTACTCATTTGAGCCCCCTCCCCTTTCGTTTTATAATGACCTCCACCAAAACAGGAAAAAAACCTGCCTTTGGTTGGTATCAATGCTGTAGTTAGGGGAAAATGTTTGGGAAATTTACCTCAGGGTTTGGTGGGACTCACCAAAAGAAAAAGGTGGTTTGAAACCAATTTACATTACAATTACATTATTTTTACTATTACCCCCCCCCCCCCAATATTTTGGTGGATAGTATCCCTTTCTGTTACTCCCCCCTTCCCAAAAAGCATCATTGGTTGTTAGTACATCCTCCTCTTTGGATGATGCATTAATTCAGAAGTTACTTCACTTGTATATAGTCATGTTTGTGTTGTAAGTAAATAGTATGTGTTTGTCAGGACTATGTCACATTATTGTCCCAAGAATTGCAACTATACAAAGCCAAGAAAGTTGGTGACAGGAAAGTTATTCACCACATGAAATTGGATCTTTTCCTACAAAACAGGCATGACATAAAAACTACTGGTATACTCTTTACAAATATTGCATGTTTACTAAGAGAATATTCTTTTACAAGTTGGTAAACTCTGAAATGTTTATCATACAAAATTATCGAAAATTGGATGATAGATGTCATAAACTTAAAAACCCTCAATATCTTTAGCTTTTCAAGAATAAATCAGATCCTGTGTAGATAAGAAGAATTTATCACATTAAAAATTAATAATAAAATATTTTAAGTGTTAAAAATCAATTATTTCACATGCACTTCCTGCATTTTGCTTACTGAGAGTTTTATACCAGGGTAAGTAACTTGCTAGTAGACATAAGCAAATAAAGAGACAAAAACTTTACACAAGCATAGAAAAATGACTTTCCATCAGAGAATCTGGGGATATACTACAATTATATGCATGTAACTTATTAGAATAGTTAGTTGGAAAAGCACCTCTAAACATATTTCTTATTAAAATATACAGTTGGTGCAAAAATAATCTTTTGCCAGTTATTTATAGGAAAGAAATAATTCAAGTATATTCATTGGATCAACAACTTATTTTTTTTATAACTAGAAAAAATTAAGTAAAAAAATATTTTATAAAAATAATGTATCAGGAGCAAAAATACTGACAACTTACAGTATAAGGCTGTTGAAATGGTACAGCTGCCTGAGCATAAAGAGATACTTGACTAGAATGTTGACTAACATGAAATGGAGCATTTCCTAAAAATAATAATAAAAAAAATACTGGATCAAACCGATTGTAACACATTCTACTTTTTACAACATAGTTGTGTGTATCAACACCTTTTAAAATAAATAAAGAACTTTGTGAAAAGTAAACCAGAAAAAAAAATGTTTTGATGATTTTTTAAATACATTTTTTAAAGCGGAGGGGGGGGGGGGCACTCCAACTTGCTTCAAATCTTCATGTGTTTTTGAATTTTGAACCTCCTCCAGAAGAATGATAAGGGTTTATACAATGCTCTGTTCTCCTCCAAATTAAAATAAAGGCCATAAAATTGCCGGAAAAAAAAAGGAAGGCACCATTTCCAAAAAGTGGTTTGTTGATAGGGGAAAACAGTAGTCACATTTAGATTCAGGAGCTCATTTTACATAAGAGCCAGCAGGAATAGTGTCAGAAGCATTTTTCTCTCTCATGTCTCTTAGTGTAACTTAAAAAAATCTCTATTTTTGAGTATTATGCGGGAGACCTAAATATTGAATAATAGCAAAATATTTTTTTTTAACAATGATGTTTGACTTCATTGTTTACATGAGAGTCAACTAATTAAAAAAAATCCTTAATTAAAAAAAAAAACACACACACACACACACACACAGAAAAAAGGATTTTTTTTGTAGAAAGTTAAAAAATTTAGTCCTGGTGTGGCATAGTCAAATATTTTTTGATTTGAATAAAACTTTTGTGGCATATTTGGATCTGTAGAAGTAACTTTTTATAAACTTAAAATTTAAATTTTTAAAAAAGTTTTTTTACTACCCCCTACTGCATAGTATTTTATTCTGTTGCATATACTGCTTAAAGCAACATTTATAAATTCAGTTTTTCAAAAATGTTGTACAATACATGCTTAAGTTGCAACATTTAAAAGTTGGAAATGTAACATTGCTGATTCTGCATTTGTTTCAGGGGTGATAGTGGACTCAAGTAATATTTCCTGAAGACAGTGGGAAATTTTCAGAAACTATGAGGAAGCTTGCTTCCCCTCCTCCTCCTGTAAAAACTCTACAAATATGCAAACAAAAATCATTGAAAAAAAGGACACTTTTACACTTTGAGGTCTATGTCCAAGAGTAACTTGGGTTGCCGTTTTTGGTGAAGTTAACTAAGCCCCAGATTCTTTCGGGGTCAAATTTTTACTCTCTTAGCTATAAAAGTATGAGTTGTATATGTTTCTAGCCTTTTTAGATACTCTATAAACCTTTTACTTTCCAAAAAAAAATAGATAGCAGCACCAGGCAGAAATAACTACATGAAAGGTGATAGAATTGGGGTTTAAATTAAATTAGAGTTTGCTTTGAAATGTACCATACAAAAGCAAATTTTATTAAATAATTTTTATTTACAAATTAAACCTATTTTCAGATATTAGTTCAAGTTTTAGGTAAGTTTTTAATTCAGTCTTCAAAAACTTTTATGGTTAAAAATGTTGTTTTCTTATAAGAACTTTTTTTTTTAGTTTCAAACAATTTGTCAAGTTTTTTCCACAATATTTTATTAAAAATTGATTTTTATTTCATTCAAATAGTTCCTTTATTAAGAAAGAAAACATCTTGAAGTATGTGATACAATAAAAATTACTAAAATACACATTTTCCAAATATTTTTTAAAAAATCATGCAAAGTGCCAAAAAACCCAAATCTGAAGGAAGATATACGGTTGAAATAGCTCAAACCTAAAAGCGTTAAATATTTTCTTTTCTTTTTTATTTTTTTGAATAATTTTTCAGTTTTAGAATGTGCTGTCAGCCCAAAATTTTGGGAAACAGCAACTCAAAATTTTGGGAAATTTCAGATTACAAACACCCCTGATCTAATTGTTCTATATTATAAATTTTAAGAAAAAGAGGAAAAAAAAAGCATATTGTGTTGCTATACATATATGTTATGATGAGAAACAAAGATTTACCTGAAATGAAATTGTTGAATTAAATGAATTGCTTGAAAATCTGCTCACATATCAGAAAATTTGGACACAGAAAAAATGGCAAATAAAAGTAATACAAAAAAGTAATAACATTTTAAAATTACAATGAAGCATTGAAATGTAACGATGAGGTTTAAAAAAAAATCTTTCAAAGTGAAAATGAATGATAAATCTGATATAAATTTGATATTACAATACATTCAAAAGTTTATACCTTGAATTGATTGAGGTTGTACAGGTTGAGTTGGCTGAGTAACTGCAATATTTTTGTTACCAGAATTAGTTCTGGATCGAGGTTTAGTAAATGCTTTTGGAGAGGAGGTTCTGGAACTACTAACAACAGGCACAGGAGATGTTTCAGGAGGAAGTTCATCCTAAGATGAAAAAAATCAACAAAACACGCCTTGATTACATGTACTTCTATGAAAATACTCATTTTGCATTCAAATGTACGTAAAATAATAATCTCACTTTAATTGAAAATACAGTGAAATCTCATTGCAACAAATACTAATACAACAAAATATCTGCTTCAGTGAAAGAGATGTCCAATCCTGTTTCAATTATCATTATGTTGCTTGAATTATATTATAAGGAAATTCCTGCTACAAATGAACAAAAATTATAGCTCCATGAAGTTCTTGAATTTCACAGAACTGTCACACATTTGTCACAGAATTTCACAAAATTTTTTTTTTGATGATTTTTGCTCTTTTTTTCTATAATTAAAAATTTTAAATTTGATAAAAAAAAAAAAAATACCTATATAGTAGCAGGGGCAGAAACAGAAAATCATTTGGGGGTGGGGAGTGGAGAGGGTCATGCTGAAGAATAATACCCCCCCCCCCCATGAACGAACATATGGTTTTGGGGACGGAATTTTTTTGAAACTGCTTGGGGGTTAACAAAAAGCACCATGGTTATAAACGTTGCAAATTAATTTCATAAGCAATAAAACAAAGTAGTAGTTCAAATATTGACTTTCAAAAATGTTTAATGAATTGAAAAGAAACTGTAATCGTTTACATTTTATGCATAAAGTGTTTTAACACAAGGATGTATATTGTTGTTGACAGTTTAGGAGGGGGGGGGAGAGGTCATGACCCCCCATGATCCTTTTCTTGTATCCCTCACTGTATAGTAGTTTAATTGTTTATTTAATAGCTGCCACAACATTGGAAGTTGTAAACTAGGGAGACTTTTGCATAAAATTAGGGAGACTTTGCATGAATAAATTTGATGGAAAAAATGAGTGTAAAAAGGATTTTTTAAATAAAGTAGGGATTTCTTGTATTCAACATAAGATCTGGAGTCTGGCTTGACCCGAAAGTTGGAAATACGTTGGATTATTATTATTTTGTAAAGTTTAAAAACTACAACCTTTTGGCTGAAAAAATGTTTTAAAATGAACACAAGTTTATTTCCTCGTGTAAGTGATAATAAAATTCTTGCAGCAGTCAACAATTTAGGAAGTTCACAGAAAAACTGAGAATGTTTTGTCACATTTTTTGGGGAATGAAAATTTTAAAAAAAGGTAAAATTGAATAAACACATTTAAAAAATTATCAGACATATGCAATTCTCACACTTGTGAATGAAAAGCAAGGGGTGATAGTGGACTCAAGTAAAAATTCTTGAAGACTGAAATTTTCAGAAACTATGATAAAGCTTGACTCCCCCCCCCCATTAAAAATCTTCAAATGTGCATACAAAAATCATTGAAAAAAAAAACATTTTAAAAGCCTTATTTTTAATAATTTTTTAGTTTTAGAGTGTGTTGTCTGTCCAAAATTTTTGGCTCACAAACACCGATGATGGAAAGATTTCATTTTAGGCGATTGTGAACGTTTTACTCCAGGTATTATTTTTCCTGTAATTCTAGTCACTGAAAAATACCATTTTTAGAGAATTTGGTTGTTTTAATGAAAATTTGGGAAATATTTACTTCATTAGCAGTCTCAGAAGAGGCATAAAAATTGAGTTTCCAAAAGGAATCAAGAGAATTAACAGCCATGTTATTTTGTTGAAATATATGCTTTTAAATATTAAACTTAGAGACTTTCACTATAGCATGAAGAAAATAATGATATGGATAACAATATACACATATGTCATACAAATTAATCCTATTAAATATTAACTTTAAAAATAGAGCACTCACCTCAGTTTCAGAGTCACTACTAACTTGAGCTGGAACTGCACCTTGTAGAGGTAATGTTGCTGTTCCCATTTTGGCCATTCGTGATATCAATTGAGCTTTATCCTTTTTAGGACTCTACAAATAATATAGTTGTAATAACTACATTTATATGTATTACAGTTGTACACATATATTAAAAGTAGTGTTTGGCCTTAATTAACTAGAATTAGTTGCAGCTAATGGTTAACCAGTGACCAACTTGTAATTAACTAGATCAACTACTTTTGGTTTACTTCTTTTAATAGTACCACAACTATTTTTCTTTAAATCCTACTAGACTTTCAAACTTACGACTAGTCAAAGGGAAAAAAAACCCTGCTGCAAACTAACCATCATTACTCTGTTATTACAATTATCAAACGGCTTTACTTGCTAACTCTAATTCAAAAGGATACAACGTCACAAACATCAAGTTTCAATCCTTTTATCAAATGTAATCATTTAGAGTTACATCAGGGATTCAAATTTTTCTCTGAGGACACATTCCTTACAGTGTATTGAATTCTCGATAATAAAAAAAAAACTTTTTAGCATTATAACTATTCTTTTTTCAGCCAAGTAGCACAGCAGTTGAAAGATTATTTTCCACTATTGGGCAGCTTATTTCAAAAAGATGCAGGTTAGTGGACAAGAAGCGGTTTAACGAGGTTCAACTGTAGTTAAAAGTTAACTACTTTCTGAACAGTAGTTGCCTAACGCTAATTAAAAGACTAAATCTATGCAAATTTTTTCCTCAATGCTTTAAGCACTTGAGATTATGATCAACATGCATGAATTGTTCTAACATTGTTAAAATTAGAAGAAAATAAACAAAATTTTTAAAATTTCTAGGAAGGTTTTTTCTTTAATAGCAACTTACTTGAGACAGTTGTTCTGATATAGATGCTCCTCTCATTCGAATGTTATCTTCTTGACTAAAAATAAATAAATAAAAACCCTTATTAAAATATAATTCTTGGGGAGAAAAAAAGAAAAGAGTTTTCTGTTTTAATTATTGACTGCAGTTTAAATCAATTGTGCAGTTTAAAATAATGCAGTTTTTCCTCCGTCAAAATAGTTAATGTTTTTTCATGGTGCAAAATTTCTAGATGTGCTGGTCCTTACTTTTATCCTAGGCTTTGTCTCACACCTTTGATCCTTTATTTTATTATTTTGTAAATTTCTTTAAAGTACAACATCCTCTTTTTTACCAGGAGAAACAGCGATAACTTTCGATTGTCTACCTTGGTAATAATGGTAGCCTTCTTGAGCAATTAAAATGTATATCAGAGGTCCAAAAATTTTTTGCGACTCCTGGCCACCTTTAAAGAATTAGAATTTTTACACAGCACCCTTGACTTTAATTAAAAATGAAATAGTACAAGTTTTGTTTCCAAATGTTTGATATATGGATCTTTTTGTATTCGGCAGATATCAAGTCTAAAGTCTCATAATGTTTCACTCGCTGTAACAAACCATGACCAATCTTTAAAATTTGCTTGTGATTTTTTGGCATTAATCTTATAAATCACCTGGCCCATGGGGCACAAACTCACACTCTTTCATGTAACACCATAAAAAAAAATCACCTAGAGAACATGGGGGCCATGGAAAAAGGCGATTTTCATCATCAGTCATAAAATCCAACGAGTAGGATTAGGAAGCTCATTACTGCAAAAATGGGAAATGTCTGTTAAGATAATGAAGGGAGGAGAGGGGTGCCTCATCTTGTTGGGAGATGACTGACCATTGATCGTGACATGTTACAGTGAGTAACAGACGAATTAGTTTTAAGACTTGATATCTTCCACATTACAAAAAGTTCACGTATTGAACATTTGAGAAAGAAAACTTGAATAGTTTCTTTCTCCAGTAAAGTCAACATTGTTGCTGTATTGGTAATGGTAATAAGTTTCTTTGAGGAGCCTTCCAAGCCCTGGATACCCGGAACCTTCATGGCATCCCTCGCAAATTCTTGCGGCAACTCACAGCACCCAGTTTGAGAAACTCTAATATATATAATGGGTGGGTCCTTGACTCATCTTATGTTTTTTTTCTTTTTTTTTTCCTTTGTAATTTGCTGTTTTGCTCTTCCGTTAAGAAAAGTAAAAGCTACTGAATATTTATTAAATAATTTTTATATTTTATAACTTTTCAGAAATTGTAAAAGGCACAGGTCAATATTTAAAGTATTTGCTATAACTTTAACGGGATACAAAAGTATAAAAATCTCTTACACTCTAAACTCTCTTTCTTTTTTGCTATTATCCGCAAGCCATTACAATGATTTTGACTATGTAATTGGGGAAGGTCTACTTCAGAATATGCTTACTCTTGTTTACATTTTTTGCGTATTTTTTATAAAAGGGAATCACGGTATATGGGTACACAGTGAAAATTTTGAGATGAAATTGGTTTGGCTTAATACTGTAAAACAATAAGGAAAAAAATTAAAAATCTGAGCAAAATGATAGGGATTTTGAAATTTTTAATAAAATAAATAAAAGACATTTGTTCACTTTTTTCATGTATAAAACTCTTCAGTATTTAATGTTCAAATAAACTAGATGTTATGAAAGACTATGCATATCCAATGATTAAATACGCATTTCAATGAGGATGAAGTACAGTAAACTTCCACTTATCCCAGTCCTTTAAATCAGAGCTCTACTTAATCTGAGGTAGCTTAAAACATTTCCCTTTTTTTCTCATAAAAAATGTTTCAATCAAAAATGTAAATGCTATGTATTGGTTTGCTGAATCACAATAAAAAGTTAATAATCAGACAATAAATAACAACTGGGATGATATCTTGACAACTAAAAACTTCATAGGATAATAAAAATAAGAAAATGGTCAAGAAAGTCAAAAATAGTTTTGAAACTACACAGTTGTGAAGAGGGAACATGATTGCTTAAATGAACAGCTCTACAGTGATGGAAAATAGTTAATTACCGATGTTGCAATAATTGTCACATTTACAAAGGATAAATTTGAAGAAATTGAAGGTTTAAATGATGAAACAGATAAGATCATTTCGCATGCAGAAGCATATAATGCTAGATGTTGCTCATTGCTATCTACGCTGCAGCAATCAGATGCCCTATAACATTTCATTTCTGTAAAGTGTATGAGATAACAAGGCCAGAAAGAGTTTCTGTTCAAAAACAAAAAAACACTGGCTTTATTTGTTAAGCATTAAAGCAGGACATGAGATGTTTTTCAAAATCTATGTTTATGTTTTTTTTTTTTTTGCTATTTCACCCATCTATTTTTTATTGTTCTGTCAGTCCTGCTTAATCGGGGAACAGATAAACGAATACCCTGCTTTACGAATAAAACCTCCCGGAACGGAATATTTCCCCATGGATACAATGTAAAAGATCCCCGCTTTATCAAATAATTTCCAGATAATCGAATAATATTCATCAGCTTTAGCAAATACATTTGCTGAAAAAAGTTTTGTATAAATTAGAAATGAGTTTAGTAAGAACAATTGTTAACACAAAGATATAAAACAATATTTTTCTCCATCAAAGGGCGAGAAAAAACTTATTTTCCTTTTCTTGATTCCATCTAATTTCTTTTGTTGTAGCCGTTACAAAAAAAAAAAAAAAAGATTACGCAGTCGATATAAATAACACCAAAGAAAAGAAGTTAGATAATTATTCCAAAAGACTTTGAGTAAACAATTTACTATTGCAGAATTTTTAAAAATATAATGTACTGAAATAAGGTGCTAAAACAAACATTTCATAACTCAAGTTATTCGTCATTTTTAAAAAAATTTCATATGAACTATAATATATATATACAAATTATTAAACTATTTTGTTATTCTTTTTTGTTATTTACTAAGCTTATTTCTTTTTTACTAATACATTGTTATTTATTTTTATATAGTTATTGATTTATAATTATTAAGTTTTTAGACAATTGTTGTCAATTTAGAAAGGTTAAAAAAAATCCCTGCTTTATCAAATACCCCACTTAATCAAATAATATCTCTTAGGCCCAACAATATTCGATTAAGCGGGGATGACAGTATATAAAATGATTTTTTCTTTTTAATCTTATATTGTGCACATAAGCCGAGTTTTTAGAGTAAGTGTCAGCTCCGATTAACTTGGATGATCCAGACTCAACTGTACATATTTAAACGAAGGTCACGTTCAAAAATTTTCTAGTTGCTTTTGGATTTCAGATTCACATAGGGAATATTTGCACATTTATTTTACGTCTATCTTTGTTATAAATGTTTGCTTTGCACTTTAAATTTATTTTAAATACTGCAAAAGAAATATATTGAGAAGCATGTGAAAACATATACCTGAAAGACTGCCGAGGAGGAACATCAGGTTTCTTTTCACCAACATTATCAGATATTTTTATAGGACTTGGAGAATAAGATTTCTCGTGAGAAGATTTTACCTAAAATTTAATTCAATAAGCATAAATATCATTCACAACACACAATTCAAAACAAAATTTAACAAGTTAATTTGAGAACAATCTTTTTAGCGTTAAGATCACAGTTTGAATAACAGCACTTAAAATAAGAACACCTTTGGGAAACTAAAAATATTTGGTCAGACAAGGACAGACAATTATATGTTACACACACTGTACTCATCAACATTACTGAAAATTGAGAATTCACAAACTGTATTAAAATTACAGCACTATTAACATGGAATTCAATTTGGCTATGCATTGAATTGATGCATTCAGATGAATTTTCATCATTTTAGTTTTGATTCAATACTTTCAATTTCCCTTTGACAATTAAAAAAAATAACAGCAATAATAACAAAATATGATTCTTTCACTTACTTTAACAACATGAATTAGGAAAATAAGAGTAGAATTCGGAGGAACTGTACTTCCCATGCCTTCAGATCCATAAGCAAGATTAGGGGGCACAATTAGCGCACGTTTTCCACCTTTTTGGCAGCCTTGTAGTCCTTCACTCCATCCCTTTAAAGTATCAATTAATTTTTTATCAGTACATAGTATTAATACTTTTCAATCCAACATTACTGAACATTGCAATTTTTGACGTTAATTTGGAAAAATTCCCCAGGGAAGAGCCCTGAGTATCCCCACTCAATCCAATTTTCTTCTCTTATAACACCATCAAACATTTACTATAACTGTTTTTAAATTTTCAATTTTGAAAATTTTCCATAGATGATACCCTCAGGTCCTTTTTCCGTAGTCTGTATACAATATTGTTCTTCTCATCATCAAATTTGGGGTTGTTATTGTCTCTGGCATGGGGTTTAGCCCCCCCCCCCTAGATGCAAAAGTTTAACTGCATCCATGATTAGAACAGGAGATATAAGCAAGCCAATTTTCAAGGCTTGGCTCGATCATTACAGATTACCACAAAATGATAATTTTCAGAAATTTCATTCTGTGATCTCACGTTCGGCATTCAGTGACGTGTTTGCATAGGTCCAATCCGGATTTTTGATTTCTTTAAGGCACATTTTAAATAAATAAAATATATGACTTTTTCATCTTTTTTTCTGACGATTTTTGAACGTCCCACGAGATCTTTTTTTTCTTCTTTTTCTCAAACGATAGCTTTTTGCTTTTGTATATTTTCTTAATTTTTTAAAAACATTTTAGGGAAAGTTGTAACTGTTTATGGATGTTTTACTGTTATTATTTTAGGTTAAATTATTTGACAATTGATTTTCTTTTTCGTTTTGCTGTATTTGCAATGCAGGTATTTTAATGTTTTGGCGCATTGTTTGAATTTTCAAAGAAATTTTTAAAGGTTTTTTTGAAAAGGTGTGTATGCATTTTAGTTAAAGAAAATTGATAATTTTACATCAGAAGGGGAGGGGGGGGGGGGGGTTAGAATTTTATTTATTCAGGGTACTTCCTTCAAATTTTTGGCACAGGAGTCGCTGCATGGGCACTGCTAGTAAATAATAACCTTTAAAAAAAATTAAATTGTGAAATTGTAAATGCCATCTGCATTTCTGGAAACCCCTTCCTTCCTTACAGGGATGCCTTTAGCTTTTGCAGACCTAATATGATTTCTCAATATGGCATCTAGTCCTTCATGTGTTAATATTAAGGTACAGATGTCAATAACATTGATTAAAAATTAACTGAAGTTCAGTTAACTCTAAACCTAATCAAAAAAAAAAAAAAAAAAAAAAAAAAAAAAAAAAAAAAAAAGAAAGAAAAATGCAATTTCCAAAATAACATTATTATTGAAATGATACAAAAATAATCAACTGCAAATGGTACTACGATTATTGAGTAGGAAATTGTGAAAGTGTTGCAAAACATATTTCTTGATTTTTTTTTCTACAAAGAAAAAGTTTTGAGCATCTTTTGTTAAGCATCAACCCCCAACAGGGGTCTGGCCAGAGGATATTTGGGTCCGTTAACGGACCCTTCACAAAAATCCGATCAACCAAAACGGACCTTTCACAAAATCGCGATCGAACAAAACGGACCTTTCACAAAATCCCGATCAAACAAAACGGACCCTTCACAAAATTCTGATAAACAAGATCGGATGTTTCACAAATTGTTTATTGAAAGAACAAATCTGAAAGCAAAATAACGCATATTTCTGTGTATAAACCGCGTATTTCTGTGTATAAATTGAAGTCAAATTAGAGGGATCAGTTTATACAAAATCGGCTTATTTTGGAAAAAAAAAAAAAAAAAAATCGGCACTCTTGCGATGCTCCTGCAAGGGATAAATGATTGCTACTGCCAAATAAATATAATGGTTGTTTGTTTTATCACAGCTAATTAGCAGCGGTGTTGTTGTAAACTTTTATGAAAAGGCATTGGTAAGCACTTTTCTCCCCGCTCATGATTTAATAAACAATAATATTATATATCTGCGAAATGAACTTAGAGTTGCAAAGGGATAATAGTAATGGTGGGGAAAAAATATGATCTCTTCAGATAGGGTTACCAACTTCAAAATTATCACCACTTAGCGTCTGGCGTTGAACCTTTAATAATGACTTGATTAGAAAATATTCTCTTCATTTCACCAGCTTGTCAATATTTGCGTTTTTACGGTGTGGTGCGATGTTTAATTGTTATTTTGGGACAAAATTATATGGGTTTTGATTTTTCGATGCTAACAATGATGATTAACTTTGAATAAACACTTTTAATTACCGTTTTTTTTTCTTTAGATGTCTACATTTTGAAAAATGCAATCTTTTAACATCCGATATGAGAATCATATTTTGTTCTTTTCTCAAGCTAACTTCCCTTATTTAGGATGCAAATAAATGAAAAGTCTCTTTATTTATGTTGGAAGTCTCATTTCAAGTTTTTAAAGCAAAATTCCATTTTCTGTTATGAGTCAAAAATTAAAATGATGAATAGATGGTTTATTTTATTGTTTTATTTATTTATTTATTTTTGCGTCAACTGTGTCCACAGATATTAATGAAATGTTTATCATAGGACTCTAAAATGCAATTTTAAAATAATTTTATCAAAAATATTTCTTTTACAAGTCGTTTTTATACTTTTGATGCCTTCACTTTGAGAATTGCGATTTCTTTGCATCCGCTATGGGAATCCGATTTTTCGAATTTTTGATGTTTATTACGCTTTGTTAAGAGGTAAACAATTACAATATCTTTTTATTTTTGTTAAAATCAGAGAATTTATAAGTTTTAATCGAAATTCTGTGTTTTTTAAGAGTGTCTTGGGTCAAAAAGTTAAATGCTGAACCCTATTCTGAAATTTATTTTATTTATTTATTTTTTTGTTACAATTATTTTAAATACTGTACAGAAATATTTCTAGTATAATTTAACATAATGTAGAATGGTAGATAAATATTGATACTTGAGAGAGCGATGCCCCCCCCCCCCGCCATATATCAGAAAAACACTCCAGAATGATTTTCTTGACATAGAAGAGTAAAACACTCAACTTTAAGTTTAATTTATGCAGTTTGCGTTTTTCACAAAATTAATTCATTTTTCACGAAATTATTTGATTTTTCACAAAAAACGGACCCAGTGAAAAATCCTGGACAGACCCCTGCCCAATGATTGTTGCTGAGCATCGAGGAAATTCCTTGAATAGCAAACAACCTAGGTATTTTATGCCATTGATGACACTGATGATTCAGTAATTTGAGTAAAAGTATGTAAAGCGAATCAAATGCTTAGCACACTTTTTAAAAACCGACTCCAAGCAAGTAATAATTGTGGCAGATGTGTATGTCTCTAAGCATAGGCGGATTTAGGACTGAGTTCCTGGGGGGGCAGGATCTTTTTTTTTTTTGGAGCAACATTTTTAATTGCCCTCCCCCTCCCATGTTTTTGTCTGTTTTCTGTGATGCGTAAGGCCATTCTTTACTTTTTTATGTGACACTTTCATTACTGTGTGTAATCATGCTGTCCTTTTTAAATTGACCTTAAAAGAGAGGGGGCTGGTACTAAGAGAGTGACGCAGTGCTCCCTTTTAAGTGGGATATAGAATATCTCCAGTTTCAGGGGGGCCCGGGGGTTACTCCCCCGGAGGAAATTATCTAAAATGGATATAAAATTCTGCATTTTGAAGTTTTATAAGGGTTAATTGGAAATAATAGGCAAATAATTTTTTTTTTTTTAAGTTTTACGCTTTAAAAGTGCTTTGTGATGCAAGTTAATACTTTAAAAGAAATGGTGCACAGATTTAGAGGATAGGTATCAAGAGAGTAACATACTACCCATTTGAACAATTCTTAATTATACACTTGATAAGAAAAAAAAATGAAGCACACTTTGCTTAGAAGTTTCAAAGACTTGTCTAATTATTTTCAAGGTCTGGTTGGTTAGATTGGGTTTTTGGCTCAAAAGCCCTTGTAGGCTATAGTGTGCCAATTCTTTTCAGGGATTTTAGAACCTATCAATAATTTGCACTTTCCAGTCTCTGAAATTGAGTAGTCGATAATACAGTTGTACAGTATTGTTCAAACTTTGTAAGAAACGGTTATTTTAAGTTCAAAAGAAAAAATAAACTTTAATTTCCTATTCAAAAAAGGAAAAATCATGATTTTTTTTGTTATAAGATTTTGGAAGATAAGTTGTTACTATATAAACTCCTCCAAAAACTGGGGGGCATTGTCCCCTTTGCCGACCCCCCCCCCCATAAATCCACCCATGCTCTTCTAAACTATTCAAAAACGAAAAAATAATTGATTTTTTTTTTTTAATTTTTGGAAGCTGTGTTGTTACTACACAAAGTCCACCCAAAACTGGGGGGGCATTGCCCCCCTCTGACCCCCCATAAATCCGCCCATGTCTCTAAGTTGTAAACATAGCGCACTTTTATTTATTTATTCGGAATGTATGTTTTCGTAAAGAGTTAAAAAGATATGCTGATAAGAAGAAAAAGCAAATATTAAAGTAAGTTCGTTTTCTTGTTAATTACTTCCTTTTAACAGTATTCTGTTATTCTGCAGTCATCTACTTTCCTAACAATACATATTTTCTATGGTTTGAATTTTTGATACAGGCAAACTAGCTTATAATGAGCCCTGATTCAATGAGAACTTGGATTTAGCGAGGAAATCAAACAGATTTGGTTGGTACAATGTGTCTATAAGAACATCACTTGCTTTAACCAAGCAAACCTCGCTTAAGCGAGCAAAATTTTTGCATTTCATAAAAGTTTTGTCGATTTCCACCTCAAAAAGATTATCCCATTTTTGGAAAAATTCCATAACCATTTTGAGTTCAGCCAAAAGTTATACCAGTTATAGCCAAAAGATGAAACATAAATCCTGAGAACAACAGCCCTTGACATACTCAATGTCTTCTGAAGCATAGAAAAATTATTTTGAAGCTATGGATGCAAATGACAATGTTTTTCGGGCTACACGTTTCTTGAAAACAACAAAAAGAGACAATAAGACAGTCCAAAGCAAATTACAACTTCTTCGGTACTGTACAGAAATATTTAAAAAAATTATGATTTTTTTTGCACGAATCCATGTTTTATACAAGCACTTGTTTATAACGAGCAAATATCGCAGTCCCTTCGCTCTTGTTATAAGGGAGTTTGACTGAAGTTCAAACTTTTTTGCTTTTCTCTTCAAGTTAGTAATTGTCAAAAGACAACTGCACATATTTAAAACATCATAAAATACTTAAAAAAAAAAAAACTTACAGGAAAAATACGTAAACACACTATGTAAAAAAAAAATTACTTTTAAACTAATAAAAAAGCAGTCAAAACTCAGGAGCATTATACTTTTGAACAAATCACTGAATAAGTAAACAAAAAAGCACATTTACCTTGATTACTTTGCTTTTTCCTAGTTTTATTCTGAAAGTTGCATCAGTATTCATATTGCTATCAAACATCTGAAAAATATGTAAAAAAAAAAAGGCACTGTCAAGGTTATTCAATTTCATTATCAAATGAAAAGAAACAAAATTAAATTTTTGATTTAAATCTTTGTTGCAACCAAAATTGCAGAAACACAGAAAGCTCTTTTTAAGACAAAGAGGATGATTCCTATAATTGCTCAATACAGCTCACTCATAGGCCACATTCAAATCAGATTAATTCTTGAATGCCAATATTATATTATAACGTTTTTTAAAGAGTACCAAATTGATACAGTAAAAATTAAAAGTCAAGTTTTTGCATTAAGGAAATATGTTAAGGATCAAGTTTTTGCATCATTAAGGGTTACAGATTATTTGATAAAATAGAGCAGCAGTAAGATCACGTGGCCATGATGTCATCGTAAATTGAAGATCGCAAAACTTCGGCTATGCTTGGATTTTAATCCTGTGCTCTTAAAAAAGCTCTTAGACGGCCTTCGATCATATTAGGGGAAATGGGTTTCGAAAAATTCCCCCGGAATCATTATGAAATTGAAGTTCTGAAATGCAATTTTAGAATACTTCTTTCAAAGGAAAAGGAAATGAATAGGTTCGAAAACCTCCTTGGAGAATTCTCTTTATTTTAGTTGTGTTAGATAAAAATGATGTGGCAGCCTCCCGCCCTTCTTCTAAGCTTGTGTAAATCAGATACGAGGTAAATTAAAAAATCAACCGCCCCCTCCTTGAACAATTTCTGGATCCGTCCGACACACACACACACACACAAAAAAAAACTTTCCTCTTTATAAAAGTAATATAGACAATGTTACTAGAATCCAATGTTTATGTTTAGCTTAAAGTGACATTACAGCTGACATTAAATCTGACTAGTAAACCATAAATATGAAAAGAGATGGCAGAAATGAAATAAGAAAATTTAAATTTCTATTTAAACAATGAAAAAAAAAAAAAACTTATAAAAATGGTTTTGAATAATATTTCACAAACAAGTACAATTTCATAGGAATTTACCTGACCAAATGTAAAGTTTTGAAATAGCCATCCAGAATATTTTACTTCAGCAGAATCATTTTGTTCTAAAGATGAACCAGCACCAAGAACAAGATCCTGTGTTACTAACGAGGTAATGCTTTTGCCTTGGCTATTTGCTTTAGCAAGAGCAACCTGTCAAAATCAAACATAAATAACAAATGTATCACATAAATTACCATCAGAATACTTTTGAAAACAAATTAATCTGGAGCAAAAGTATGAACATTTACAAAAATAAAAAAGTTTAAATAAGAAAAAGATAAATCTTCTGAAAATAATTATAAGAGAATTCAAAACTCATCAATAAACATTTAAAGCTTCTCATAATTATTACAAAATACATTCAATTACTTATAAAATAGAAATTCTGCTGGGGAAAATGCAGAATGCACAAATACATGCAAATATTAGATTTAAAAAAATGTTCATAATTTATCATTCAGTCTCGGTCACTGCATTCTAATTGTATCAAGCACCATTATTAGAAATTATTACTACTACCAAAAACTACTTATTGTACATTTTTTTTCTACAAAAAAATCATTTAATAAAAGAGTACATACTTACAGGTTACAAGTCTTAGGCTCATACAACATTTCAACATTATACAAACTTTCACAAAAATCACAATATATATAAAAAAAATTCATAGTTATGGAAAGAAATAATGGAAAACCAATTACTTGTTGGCAAAACTCTGTAATAGCTACTTCAGATTCAAAATATAAGGACCAGTTTTCTTTCTTCTCATCACAGAAAGTAGCATAATTATTAGGTTGTATCTGCAGGGGGGAAATAAACATTTTAAAAAAGTAAAAAGTGTAAAAACTAAGTTTAGCTTTTTTTGTTCTGTGAAATATAAATAAATAATTACACATTTTAAAGTACTTTGGAGTACTTGGGAATTTGATTAAAAAGCAAGGCTTTAAACACTAACGAATCCTATAGCACGAATGACCACACTTTAGGTAAGAAATAATGACTAAACAGAAAATAAAAATTGATTTTGTTTTCTCGCTTTCAAGTAAAATTTAGCACTCAAGGTTTTTATAATTGTATCTCATGCTATATTTAGGAAAATAGGTGCAAGTGGTACATACAATTTGCAAAACTGGAGCTATCTCATTGCATCCAATTATTTTTTCTTTTACGTTCCGAAAACCATGTACTGTTACATTAATACCAATTTAAGTAAAAAATCAGCGAACATTCTTTAACAAACAGCTTTGCTTTGATCAATGCTTAAGAAACAAATAAGTTTTAATGAGTTTGCCAGCTGGTTCAATTTCTAAAACTACCAAATATATACATATATAAATACAAAATACAACAGATAAAATACTCACATGAAATGAAAAACTTGGAGAAATGGTGCAAAATGTAACTTGTACTTGTTTGCCTTTGTATAACAGAAGTTTGTACTAAAAGAAAGAAAAATGATAAACAAAAAAGCACATGCTTTAAAGGAGCTATAAAGTTTTATATTTTAAACAATTAGCAAGCTTTTAAATATGCTGCATCTTTTGCCAAAATAAGGGGAGGGGGGAGATGAATACCTTACAGTAGAGAGAGAACTAAATAACAGAAAAAACTGCATTACAAAATTATTCAAAATAATATAATAAAATAAGAGGGCCCTTTCCAAGGAAAAGCTGCCATTTTATCCTGCACAAACAGCTAATATATTTCATTAAAAACTGATAATTTTAATGATAATAAACAAATTTTTTGCTGAAGAAATCACACATGTGTTTGCGATTTCTTAAGCAGCAAAATATTGAAAAATTCCTTCTTAAATTATTATTTAAAAGGAAAGAAATTAGCTGTCCTGAGTAAGACAAAAAGTTTGTTTTTCTATGGAACGGCCCAAAAGTTGGCTCATGAGAACATGGATGAAAGCGGGCTTTTAAACATTAATACATTTTAAAAAACTAATGAACAAAATTACTTTGAGAATAAACATTTACTGAACACTTACGTAGGATTTAAAAAAAAACAAAAACATAGGCTATGAATAAATGCACACACACAAAAAAAGTACATTAAGTAAAATACATACTGTATAATTTTCATGTTGGCCTAGTATTGCACAGCCTAATTTGCCTTGAGTGACATAATTTCCGTCTTTTCTAAAAAACAAGAGAAATAATGTCGGAAAATAAGATGTAATAGACATTATTATCATATTATTAATACAGAATTATAGCATAACAATTATTTGTCAATTTCATTTTTGATGTTACTGCATATAAATGCAATAAATAAATAAATAAAATTCAAAATTTAAAAATAAATGCATATTATTGAATTTTCATGTGATTTTAGATTTGTTTAAGCTTTGTAAAAAATTTAAAAAATCTTTTGTCCCTGGTACCCATGCCACTCTAATCTGATCATAATTGGGTGAGTTTACAGTATTGCTAGGCTCGCCAGATTTTTTAAACGTTTGACCAGGAGACCAGAAGTGGGACACCTCTCCTGCCCCGTCTCGGGTATTGAAAAAGGTACATCCTTGGCTGATTTTTAGGTCATTTTAGAGGTTAATTCCCTCTTAATGCTATGAATGATTAAATGCTTACTAACTATACACCAAAACTCATGACACAAGCAAATAAATTTAAACATTTTATTTCTTACTTAAGTAAATAGAAACTATTTGAATGAGGAATAAAAAATTGAACAATACTTTTATGTATTTTTCATTGGCTAGAACCTTTTTCAGTTTCAACCTTCTAGTAAAAATCTTCGCAAGCTAATCCAATATTAATTTTTATGTTAATATTACAAATGACAAAGTAATTATCCAAAATAATCCTTCACAATTTCTTATTTGTAGACTTTTTGGTCATCTGCAATCATGGGCGTCGTGGCCGGGGGGGGTCCAAGGGGTCCGGAGCCCCCCAATATTTGAGGACCGAACCCCGTCAATATTTGAAAATCGGACCCCCTCGATAATTGTCAAGATGAAATTTATTATTTTGGGGAAATTATTTTTGCTTTGAAGACTTTAAACAGTTGCATAATACATAATTTACCATGTTTAATTCATATCAAATAAAACGAAATGAACATCGAAAAAAAAATGAACTAAAAAACAAAACAAAATAGGTGATGTGTATAGTGAACGGAAAGTCGGAAAGTGAACTCCATTGACAAACCATTGCTCTGCTCTCTGCGCACACTAGCTTCAGTGGAGGATGCTAGAAAGGGGACACCTTCTCCCGAGTGCAATGTCAACCATCCCTAGTCGAGTCTCCAGCGTATATGGACACCCCCCCCCCCTCTTTTTTACGACTCTTGTGCTAATAAGTCAACAGAAGTCAGCCGGGGACCTGAGTTCCCCCCCCTTTCTTTCTTATCTCTTTTCTCGGCGCTTCCAGGTTTCTGTTTCGAATTTTGCAGTGTTTGTTTCGCTGCTTCGATTCACTTTATAGCAACCCCGATGTTACCCAAACAAAATGAGACACCAGACCTCTCTGGCGGTTTTTTGCAGCTGGCAACAACACCCTGGCCAAAGGATGCACAAAAATTTAGAAGACCACTTGGCTGGTCAAAGGTTAAGTTTGGGGTAGAAAGGGAAAGGAGACGTGTCATGTGTTTGACATTATTCAACACGTGGCTTCAAAGTAACTTACTGAAGCGCGTTTTCTCAAATGTGTTTGCGGCATCTCAAATTTGACCAAAAAAGCGTTACGTTACAGAAAAAAAAAGAGGAGGAGTCTAAAAATTAACATACAATTTCAAAAGCAAATCGTAAGCCAGCATAACGTTGGATCCTGTGATGTCACTTCCGATAGACCAACAAAAAAAGAAGAGCAAGATGACCAGAAAAAAAAAGACAAAAATAAAAGGACGTTCCGACAAAAATAAAGATAATTTCATGTGTTCTTTTGGTCTTCTTGAGAGGAGGTGACCTGAAGAGCGCTCCTATTTTGGTAAAAATACTTTTTTTTACATATTCGATTGCGGCTATGGAGAGGTGGCTTGAAACGGGAAAAGGTAGCAAACCTTCTACATCAAATGAACCTGAGCAATTTTTAACAACTGAATCATCATCAACATCCACGGAACCATCTTCAAAATATCAAAAGACCGTGACAGGTAAGTATCATTCTGTTTAGTGTAATACATGCAGAGGCTCCCTGATTTTATACTATTCAGATGGGGTTACTTCTCGATTTTCCGAATGAAATTCCTAATCACCCACATCACTACATCTAATGAGAATATCTTTTTAATGCAATATTTCGCAAAAAACTACTCGAAATTTGAAGACTCGTCAGACAAAATTTTCTGGGAAAGGAAAGTTTATGAAAATTCACAGTGACCTCTTATCGAGTAGCCCCTGAATGCCTGCTAATCAGGTATGCTTTACAGTCAATATTTTGACATTATGAGTCCTATCGGAGCTATTGCCTTCAACTTTCTCTTTTTTTTTTTTTGAAATGTTTCGACTTTTATAAATTTTAATGGAATAAATAATACTCCTTTTAGTTATTAAAGCTTAACAGAAAATTATCCATTAATAATCCTGCTTTACTGAACAAATTTTATTGAAATAACCCATTTTAAAACTTATAGTCACGTGTCAGAAAAAAGCAGTTCATTTCTCTATCTCTTTCCCATCGTCCGCTGATCAGAATTCAATTAGGGGAGACCGGGGCAGGTTTTCGCGCGGGGCAAGTTTTCGATTTGACTTTAACTCGTTAACGAGCCGGTAGAGCGAAGCACCGACCAGACTATTTGAAAGGCTGCGCCACTAGACGACAACTACGAGAGTTTCAGTTGGATGGCTGTTCACATCGCTGCGTAACTTCAGTTTCACTTGTTTTTATACAGGTAAGTAAATTTTGATGACCTCATTTAAACTAAAAACAAACATATAAGTCTTAAGTTAAGTTTTTGTCTGTTGTAAAATTTCGAAAGAGCATTTTTAGGAGCTACCTATGATGTGATAGTTTGTCCATAAAATTCTTTTTTTGACCGTCTGCGTGAAGTTTAAGGAAAAACATGGGGACGGGGCACGTTTTCGAACACCAAGCGGGGCACATTTTCGCATCGAAAACATGCCCCATCGCATCGAAAATATGCCCCGCCCCCTTCGATTGCTACTATTTATCGATATTTATTATATTATTTACTCTTAAATGAAGTATAAAGAGTTAAATACACATGAAAAGGTAAGCTTCTTATTTGACAACTTATATTTTTAAACAAAATACAGACAAAAAATAAATCACAATCTTAATCATTCATGAAAGATACATGTTAAAACAAAATAGGCCTAAGTGTTTATAAAAATAGCATTAAACTGATATGTTCACAGAATGATTTGATTATTTTATGATTTGATATTGATCTGTGTGTTGGGTTTTCAGATTTGTCGTGGTACGACACTACAAAAAGAAGTCTGAAAGAGGCAAGTACACAATAGAGACTATGGTAGAAGCTGTCAACAAAGTAAAAGAAGGAAGAAGTATGAAAAGTGTAGTAGTGTAGTAAAAGTGTAGTACCCCAGAAGAAGTGAGACCTCTGGAAAAAGCGGGTCCGAGACTGGCAAAGGAAGAAAAAAGAGAAAGTCAGCCATTTTGACCGACACTCTGGTCAAAGAGCAGCTTAGACTAGAGCAGCAACAAGCTAAGCAGAGAAAACAAATGAAAAATGAGAATGAAAAGAAAGATAAGAAAAATGTAAAAAAGAGTTTATTTAAGAGACAAATTGGAAAACCTAACAAGGCCGAAGAAAATGAAGAATCAAGTGATGAAGAGGAAGAAGACTGTGCTTGCATTTATGCATATAATTGTACAGTAAATCTAAGACTAAAGAGATATGGGTAAAGTGCACTCGTTGCAAAAGATGGGCCCACGAGTCTTGCATCAAAGAAAACCCTATGTTCTTAACCCTATGTTGCATTAATTGTGACAGTGACAATGACGATTATTGTTTTTAACAGTTCTACATGTATTAAAATTATTAAGTAGCCAAGTTGGTGATGAGTTTTTTTTCAATGTATATTTACTGAAAATCAATAAATAACATACCTTGAAAATATTTTGTTTGATTTCCTAAATTATATTGATATAAGTGCATGCGAAAACTTGCCCGTCTATTAATAAGGTATGCGAAAACTTGCCCCGGTCACGGGGCACATTTTCACACGTGACATAACGACACTTAAAACTATTTTTCTGTAAAACAAAGCTTAATTAATTGATGTAAGTAATTCCACGTTGTAGCCAAGGTTTCTCTGAATGGTGTAGTACAGTGTTTTCAAACTTAGGTAAATAAATAAAAAATAATAATTTAAAAAAAAACGCGAAAATCTGCCCCGGTCTCCCCTATACACCAAATGCTGTTTGTTCTCTTTGTAGGCCAGTACTTAATCTGTGAGGTGTGCCTCTCAAGGCAGGCCTGTCACTTAAAGAGGATCAGGAGGGGCACTTTCCCTGCTGACTTTGAGAAATCAGAAATTAATGTATTTACATGGGCATGGTTTTTGCAGTTTTTCGTTTCATATGCATTGAGTGTATGGATGATTCAACAAAAAAGCAAAATTTTGGTACATTTGTTGCAAAAAATCTGAAAAAATTAAGAAAAAACTTTAAAAGGTATCATTATTAAAATATATGAGAGCTTAGTTATTTGTGTCTTATTTTATTTTTGTAGTTGTGTTTTTCGTAGGTTCATTAATGTCATAACGGTGAATTATATACTTTAATATTTTCATTAAAAAACATCAAATTAAACTCCTTCGAATTCAACTTGTGCCAAGAACTTAGAGCTGTAGGGTTTATCACTATGTAATATAAAATTTAATTATACAGTTGTCGCGGCTTATATATGAGTCACATTTTGTTCTAAACAGCTTTGATTCCATAAAGCAACTGATTCAATAAAGCTGGGTTTCGTTTTTGATGATTTCATTCATTAAGAACGGTTAATTCAATTGTCCACTGTTTCAAAATGTTGGAAATTTGGTGCGGCTACTCTTGGTGTGCCGCCCTTCGTCGTGTAAAGTTGAAAAAAGCTTCAGTGCACTGAGAAAGCTGAAATTGTATCTAAGGTCGACTATGACACAAAAGCGGTTGTTGCTTTATGCTAAGTTCACAAAAACATCTTGGACGAAATTGATCACAAAAAATAGCACGGATATTCGTATCCCATGTGCAGTCTAGAAAAAAAGTATTTGTTAGTATTTAATTATTTTTCTTAGTATGTAATTATGTAAATCAAGATGTACCCGTTTAAAAGTATCACATTAAATGTAAACCCATTATATCTATCTATCTATATATATATATATATATATATATATATATATATATATACACACACACACACACGAATTTTTCTTAATGCAACTTGAAAATGAGAGTCAGAATGGTCCCCCCCAATAAATTTCAGCTGACGACGCCAATGTCTGCAATGAGATGTATCATTCAACAGGACATGAAGTAAACTGGTCGGGACACCAGAGTTTTGTCTGAAACTCTGGACTGTCCCGGTCAAACTGGGACGTCTGCTAAGGCTGTGTATTGCTCATCACAAGACCTATTAAACTTTGAAAAAGTGAGACAGCGCTTTAATATGAAATTATGTAGATATGCTCCTTAGATTATTATTCAGTGTTAACATATATTTGCTACTAATTTATTTCTATGCTATGTATCACACAAACATGCATATTACTAGACAAATGTAGGTTACTGGGTTTCCTCAACAGAAATAGAAAATTCTGAAAAAATATTAACCAAAATTGCAAAATTTTAAGGAAAAAATTATTTTAATAATGTTAACATTTAAACTCCATACGAATAACAAACAAAAATGATAGAATATTTAGCAAGACATAAAGTTATGCTACTTACAATTTATAAGCATGAACTACAACAGCATGGAACAGTTTTAGTGCTCCAGAGGTAGGTTGGGTGCCATCTGAGCAAAAAATACAATATTTTAATTGAATGAAAAATTAAAAAGTACACTGTTAAGTTTTAGGAATTTGGAATGATAGTATTTGCACCAATAACATTTTGTTTCTAGATAGCTGATATTTCTAGTTGCTATTCGAAGTCATGGACTCCACTGGAATTTTTACTATTAGAGTGATGAAACCTAAACATTCCAAATGCTAAAGCTCTATAAGCATTGAAGCTTTGCCTCTAGTTCCTGAGGATAAAAATATCCCTTCAGGTACAAACAAAAAACCAGCTCTGGCTCATAAGATTTTAAATATTTCACATCAAACTAAAAACTACAAGATCTTATAATTTATTTCAGAATCCTTTTTAATAATAAATATACAAATTTCTTTTCAAAATACAGGAATTTACATTTAAAATAAATAGTACATGAATACTGTTTCTCGTATGGGGAGGCATAATAATAAATCAAGGGCATAGCCAGGATTTTTTTTTTTTTTGGGGGGGGGGGGTGTCACAAATTTTTGACAAAAAGTTACCTGTTGCTATTATTTTTGAAGCATATTGCGCATTGCTAGCCATATGGAAACGAGGGTGGGGGGGGGGGGGGCGGCAGGCGATACTATTGATTGTTTTAATTTTTTCTTTTGAATAGTAATTTTACTGAATTACCAAGACTTAAAATTTCTTTATCAAAAATGATTATGAGACTAAATGTTTTCTCAAATAATTTTAATGTATTATTATAATATCATTTAATCAACATTCAATAACATACAAGTTTTGTTGGTTCAAAAAACAAAGTGGGGTGTTGTAAATGTTGCAATTGCCAAAGATACTAATGACATTTAATTGGACATAGTAAAGACATACATAAAGACCATTAATTGGCCCTCAAGTTGGACATGAAATAGTAATATATACAACCAATCACTTTTCATGAGCTCATAGGATCAGAAGAGTGCCCAAATGATTGTTTGTAAGGGGGGAGTAGAACTAGGAGTATTTTTAATATTTTGAAATACATGCCAAAATTGACACTGGATTTGGTATCTCACTTTAGACACAATTTCAAAAAACATTTTTTGAAAAAATGCAATTTCAGTCTTTATTTAATAATAAGACAAGGGAAAGGGTTTGGTTAAGGGCAAGTTCCCCAGGAAAATTTTGAAGCCTTAAAAATGCATTTGGGACTGTCCACAAAATATTTGGTTATTGAAGTTTTAAAAATGCAATTTTGGGATACATGTTGACATGTTAGGGGAGTAAGTAGGTAGCTCCAACTCAGAATTTTTTAAAAGTCTTAAGGCCTGTGCTTGCTGATGCTGGGGGGGGGGAAGAGAAGGTTTGGGGGGGGGATCTCAAATTTTGGAAAATAAGACTTTAAAAACGGCATTACAAATTGTCTTTGAGGGCGGGAGGGGGGGGGGTTCAGAAAGGAAATGGAATTTTAGGAGCTTTCCCTTCGTTAAACACATTCTAAAGTTCTCTTTGACAACGTTAGACAAGGAAAAGAGGTACCCTAGAAAAATTTTTTTGCAATCGAAGTCCATGAAAATTATTTTTGATTTGGTACGACTGCATAAGGGGCAGGTAATAGGAAGCTATCCTCCCATAAATTTTTTAAATCAAAATTCTGAAAATGCAATTTCAAGTTACCTTTAGTGATATTAAGAAGGATGGAAGAGATCGAGGACTCTCAACACGAAAGTTTTCCAAAATTAAGGGCCAGAAAACGCAATTTCGGATTCTTTTTGGTGGTCACAAAAGTAAAGAGATGTATGAAATCAAAGGCTTCATTTTTTTCTTACCACATGTGTCTTAAATACGTTTCTCCTAGAGAAAGTTTGATGATTCGTGGTTTTAAAAAAGCATTATTGACAATCTTTGGTACTGTTGGGGAAGAAGAGGTTTAAGGGTGCTCCCCCACCCATTCTTCAAAATTGCAATTGTAAAACTACAATTGTTATATCCTCTAATTATGCTAATAGAAGGACGATTCAGGAGCTCACCAACAAAACTTTTTTTAATAGTAACTAAAAAATGCAGTTTCAGAAGAATTTCGGTGATGAGAAGAAGAGATTCAAAGGCTCACCCCTAGAAATTTTCTTAATTTGTAGTTTTAAAAATGCATTTTAAACAAATTTTGGTAATGTAAAGGGAGAGGGGCGTTCAGGGGCATCCCCCTGGTCCTTTTGTGAAATTTAATCTTTTAAAATCCATTTGTTGATTACTAGCTATTATGCTATGAATAGGGGGGTTCAGGGAAAATTTTCGAAATTATAGTTGCAAAAAGGCAGTTTTAGACAATCTTTACAAATGTTAGGGAAAAGAAAGATACAGGGCTATTTCCCGGAAATTTTCTGAAATTGAAATCTTTAAAACACGATTGCAGACCATCTTTGATAACGTTGAGCGTAGCAGCAATCTTTCCCAATTGAAGCTCCAAAAACGTAATTTTGGTTGACTTTAAATGATGTAAGGGGGAGGAGTTTTCAAGCTTACATTCAGAAACTTTTCGAAAATCAAGCCCTGAAAACTGAATTTAAAATAATCTTTAATGATGTTGGCAAGAAGGAAGGGGGGGGGGGGTGGAGAGACAACCCATGAAAAATAGGGAAGTTGCAACCTATTAAATGTTCATATTTTGGCTATTGCATATTGTTAATTTACCCTCAAAACTAAAAAATTCACCATCGCCGAATTTTAAAACACCGTGGTTGATTTTTAATGAATTTTTAAAAATCCACGCACAAAAGTGCGCTCTTCTGAAACGTCACGAGCCTACGTCACAGGGCGCGAATGGGCAGCCTTCCGCCGAAGATCCCTTGTTTTCGCTAGGAACATTTTGAGCGCGCTGATATTTTTATTTTTTAGAAATTCAATAATCCTTTTGAACACACTATGGAGGCCGGATTCGTTAAAGCACAATCTAATTAATCTTTCTCAAATAATATCAATGGTGATATTCGAATATTTCCGAGAGGATGAGAGGTTTAATGTTCCAGAAACGCGAGGAGATAAGCCTTTTACGTTTCATCTTCGAAGTCGAATGCACGTTCTTCGATTTCTCCCATGACATGGGAACCGGTTCGCTAGCGTTTCTCTCCTATCGGACGTCACTTCCTATGCCATCTGACGTCACAGGCGCTTGAACTTTAAAAATTAATTTAAAAAAAACTACTTATCGTATCGCAAAAATTTTTTCACCTATGATGTTCATACATGTTACTCTATCATATAAAAATAAAATTGAAAAATCGAAAACTTCCCTATTCTTGAAGTTAGCTTTTAAAACACAAGTTTTAGAAGATCTTCCATAATGTTAGTGGGAAAAGATGTTTGGGGGCCACTCTTTGCCAATTTTCGGGGGCATTCCCCCAGAAATTTTTTTGGAATTGAAGCCCTGAAAATGAAAGTTTAGATGATCTTTGGTAATATTGGGGGGAGGGGGAGGGGTCAACTTGAATTTTTCAGAGTTAAAGCTTGAAAAACAAAATTTTTGGCAATTTTTTTGCAGCATGTGAAACTTCGAAATCTAAATATTTTAAAAGTGTTGTAAACAACAAACGCTTACAAATTGCTTTAATTTCTGCTCTTGAAATTTGAAATATAGAATTAAGAAGTGACATGGATTCCAGGAAGAAAACGAAGGGAGAAACAAAGCCTATTCAAAGCTGAAATATTTTTGGTGAAGTAAATACCACTATAGAGTAAGACGTTAGATTCATCACAAACCATTGCAGTACCCAGTAAGGACAATGAATTAATCAAGGTGCAAATTCAAAACTAATTTAAAATGCTTGTGACTGGTTGATCATTTAGGCTGCCTTTAAAGAAATGAATCTCAGAATAAGTGACATAACGAGAAATGTAGAGAATCTGACATTTAAAAGGGAGATCAAAAAAGAAACTTTGCCATTAAGAAGACAAAAAAAAAAAAAAAGTGTAAATTTAAGAACAGGAGGAACTTGGATCTTGATTGAATTTCAACTAAAAACTTTTCTACTTTTGAGGTTACTATTAGAGTGCAGTTGGAGACAAACACAATATGGAATTATAGAAATTATGGTAAGAGAAAATGTAGTACATGATATACAGATACAGAATATCATTTCTGAAAAATTTTGGTTCAGAGTTGGAGGATATAATTAAAAAAAAGGAGGGAAATGGATAAGAAAAAGGAATGGAAGAAAGGAGTTTCTTACAAATCTAAAGGAAGTAAAGCAGTGCTGAGACCCTGCATACGTGCTGCATGCATTGAAATAACAGAAATAAAACAATAAATTGTTTTAATCTAACATAATGTGCACGAATACAACTGATATTATTTTATTTAGATTAGAACTATTCAGATCGTCTTGGAAATTTGATAATGAAGGATTTTTAAGTTTTAAGCATGAAAAAGTTACAGGATTGGTGCTTAAAATTTCTAAGTTCGCAGCAACGTTCAAGTTAGTTAAAATGTTTTAAAGGAATTTGATTTTTATTACTTTGAGGAATCCTATAAGCTTTGAAATCAAAGAGGAAAATTATGACAGTTAAGTACATGCATTTCTTGATTTAGGAATTTTATTTACAAGTAGGAATATAATTGTCAAATTCCTCTATTGTACTTAAATTTAGTATATACACAGATACAAACATTTCCAAAATACAATGGTCATTAGAATAGAAGACTAAATCATAAGCTATTACCATTCTTTTTTGGCTGTTTAGGAGCTGTAAATGTCAAAGCTTGATTTACATCAGCACTAGCACCTTCGTTTTGAAATAAACTGGAAAGCCTTGATCTAAAATATAATAAAAAATACAGAGAACTAAGTAACAGAAAAAGCTTTAAAAAATAAAATAAAAATAAATTACATTAAAAAAAGAAAAAAAAAGTACAGTTTTAACTTAGATGAGCAATTCAAATTCTATAAAGATATGAAATTTTGCAGAATATCAAGTGTAAATTAGTGCCTTAGCTAATTACATGTTAAACACACACATAACATGTTTTAGTACGTTGATAATTTTTATTATTATTAGATGACTTGGCAAAATGAGTGTCTTAAACTCAGAAGCATTTTAGAAAAAATTGAAATGAATAACAATTTCACATTTTGAGATTCAAGCGCTTTCACAAGATCTCAAATAATCTAAGGCTCTAAAAAAGTAAATACAATAAAAAATCAGATACATAATTTTCTGAATCAGCTTAAACCGAAAAGATTTAAATATCTTTTTTTTGTTTTTGCAAAATTTTCCTCCTCTTATAACTTTTAGATGCTACATGCTGAAAAGAAAAAACTGCTCTGTGACAATTTTTAAGAATAAAATGGCAAAATTTTTGCTTTAAAGGTGAGCAAAAATTATACTGGAATACTAAAAAAGGTACATAGTAACAAAATAAATACATAAATAAATGAAACAAAAAAAAACTTTAACTTTTACAGTGAAACTTGAAATTGAAATAGGTTTACTGAACAAATTTTTAATCGGAAAATTATAATGCAGATGAGTTTGTTCTTACTCAAAGAGTATAACAAATATTATACTCTTTTTACTTTAAGTCCTTCATAGAGATTCATTTTAGGTACTATGTGTGCATGTAAATGTAACTTATTCTATTGCATACATAAACGTTTAACATAAACAATGGAAATGATATATACATGTCACATTTGGCACACTAAAACTCAAAATTCATTTATCTACACTGTTGTATTATGCCAAGTCAGGGGCTCCCTGATGTCACTGTCACATCTCAAAAATGTCTTTATTCGACAAATTTTGCGATAATATTGCAACACTGAGATTCTTTTTTCTAATTTAATAAAAAATATTTAATGATACCGGATGTTCCTTTGCATTAGATGTTATGTCTGAATGAAATGAGTGTATTCTTGTATTTTTTATCATTGGGTACAATTAGGAATTTTATTCCGAAAATTGAGAATTTCTCTTTTTTATAAAGGAAATTTCTCAATTTTCTCTGTGCCAAGTTATATGCTAGTAATGCTTAATGCAAGAATAAGTTGTGCATTGAAAATCTTAGCATTGAAAACAAAATGTCTCAAACATAAGTGAAATATTTAAAAAATGGAAAAATGAAAAAAAAAATCTATAAATTAAAAATGCTACTTATAGGTATAGACCTAACAATTAGCTCGTAGGTTCATTTAAAAACAAAGATTTAATAACACTGAAATTTCTTGTGCGAATCTTGTTTAACTTTCATTCCCTCTGAGAATAAAATTGTAACTGTTAATGAAAGTAAACCACATTTTAGGCGCTTCTTTGCATTGAAGTTACCTTGTTGCTGCTCCTGAGGCAAAATCTCCATCATCTTCATCCATGGTGGGAAATTGCATTCTTGTAATATTTTACTGTACTTGCAGTCTAAAAAATATATAATTATGTTTTTTTCAAATCTGCTGGCATATTTTCAGTTCTAAGCAGTAAAGTAAAATGCAAGACAGAAAAACAATCAACATGAGCTTTCACGACAAACAGTTGGTTTCAATCAGGAGCATTAATTAGAAAAAAAAAAAAAAAAACCCTTTAGATTCATCAGAATAAGTAGCAAAATTAATTTTACATAGATTATCAAAAATTTGGGAAAAAATAGCTTTAGACTTACAAATAAATTTAGAATTGAAAATATAGTTAGCTTTCTGTTAAACAACTCTGACAATCTGTAGGTAAATTCTGTAAAAAAAAAAAAAAAAAACCCTCCATCCCAGAAAAATCACTACATATGAACGAGACTTTCTTGTTTAAGGGAAAATTTTAACACAGAATTGATAAACCTGCCTTAAAGGAAGCACAAGAAATTATCTAGTTTTACTTTGCATCAATAAAGCTAAAAACATTCTTCCTACCAATATAAGTGGACAAAATAACTTGAGTGTGTCCAAATATCCCTAACCATTGAATATTAGAATAATAAAAGTGTGGTAATTTATATTTATCTAATAAAAGTTTTACTCAAAATGGTGAAAATAAAATAAATTTAAAGATGTATCAACTGCCTACAGAGTGTAATAAATTTCTCATTTGGTTTAATGTTTTCCTAAAATTTCATTTAAGAGTGCATTTTACCAAAGCATTATTTTTTGTAGTCTTTTGAAAGTCTTTATATAGAGATGTGTTTCTACAATTTTTTTTTTGAAATTTGAAGATATTATTGCAAAAAATTGATCAGGCTCCTTTGAGTAAATTATTACCTTTCGTAAACTAAGATTCAATTGAAATCAAGCAACATAAAATAAAAGGATTCCTCCAGGCCCTTACTGAAAGTGTGTTTGCGTAAAGGGGGCAGTCCTTGAAGAGCCCAAAAGCCAAAAAAATTGAAAAAAAAAAAAAACTAGTGCAAAGGCTTGTTAACATTTCACACATATGTCGTAACGACAGGGATAAAAACATCAATAAAGAGAAACAGGAAATCGCAGTTTTTGCATCTTTTACACATGATTATGAAGTTGAACAATATCAATCAGACAAGAGAGAGATGAAAAGGTTTTTGCTGATTGCAAAAGCAATAAATTGTAGAAATGAGAATTGAAACATGAATGCACTGAAATAAATCAGTTTCTTGGAGCTTGTTCTTCGTGTAATGATGTTTACTTTGCTCGGTTAAAAAATTGATTGTCCGGTGATGATAAGAACATCTGATACGAGTTGATTTGCAATAGCAAGGCTCTGAATTCTTTGTGAAGAACTAGTTTGAAAAAGAAGTCTTCAAAACAATTTATTTTTCTGACATTTTAGAAGAAACACTGCAATTAACGAACAGAAAAAACCGAATTTAGAGTAAGACATTCAAAATGAGTAATGCAAATTGCAGTGATTAATAAGATTATGGCGACTTGAAAAAAGCTACAGCCAATAGAATCGCAATTTGTTTTTCGGAAAACGAATTACGAATGTATTTCGGTATTGTTATCTTTATTAATTCACATACTTTTTAGGAAATTGAGGGACGATCTCTTGCTTTCATGTTTTCCATCAGGTGACAGATACCATTGTTGCCATTTCCCTAGAATAAATTGGTCAGAAAATATCGGTTGAGCAGCAGTAGGAAGGAGTGATACTCTGTTTGTAATAAAATACAGCTCAACTTTCTAGATCTTTCATACTCAGTTTCAATATTTTCAAAAAGGAAATAAATAATAAAGAAGATTTAAATTAAAAAAAAAATTAATTTGAGTTTTGACATCTTGAATTCAAATTATGTTTTTCGCAATCACGAGTGTGTGTATGTAGGCGTGTGTGTTTGTGTGTGTGTGGGGGGGTATGTGTGTTGTGTGCAAGGGTATGTGTATGTGTGTGTAGGCATGTGTGTTTGTGTCTGTGTGCAGGCATAAGTGTATGAGTAGTTGTGTGTATGAATGTGTGTTTATGTGGGGGGGGGGGTATGAGTATATGTGGGCATATGTGTTTGTGTCAGTGTGCAGGCATGAATGTGTGGATAGTTGTTTGCATGAGTGTGTATGTGTTTGTGTGTGTGTGCATGTGTAGGTGTCTGTATGTATTTGTGCGTGTATGTGTTTGTGTGTATATGTGTGTGTATGTGTTTGTGTGTATATGTGTGTGCGAGGAGCCGGTCGACGGTGATGGTGCAGAGGATAGCGGTGGGAAAATAAAATCAAAGGACATCAAAACAGTCAAGTGAGAACAATAAGCAATCGTGATTGCTCAATTACGGTATGGAGTTGTATGATATAGTCTCTATATAATAACTTTTTCATATAGGGACTCTATTATGATTGCCTTGCGTTCGGCGAGGTTTTTTTCTGAATTGGCAATTGTGTTTTTATAAGAAAATCGACACCGATTTGATATTATTCTTAAGAGTCTAAAGAGTCTCATTATAAGGAATGTAAAAAAGCTCATAACCCCCTAATCCCCGGAAAAAAAAAAAAAAATCAGACAAACCGAAAGCCTAAATCGGCAGCGCATCGGAGGGCGGCAAATTCAAGTTTAGTGCTCAAGCACACTTACAGAAAATAATTGAAACGCCCCAACGAGAAGAGAGACAAAAATTGCATTTTTTAGGTCTTCCATTTCAGAAAACTTATAGCGGGGGATTGGAAGCCATTAATCATTCCCGGCATTAATCGACTTACTGGTCCCTGATAGGTGCCTTGCTGGCGCCTTTATTAGGCACTATAGTATCACATACCCAGGGCCGCGGCCGCGCCGTCCCTATGTGCGAGGGACCAGGGTCAAAAAGGTGCCTAGCTCTACCAATCAAAAATGTTTCAAAGGGGGGGGGGGAATCTCTCTCAAGAAAAAAAATAATAATAAAAATAAATAAAAAAAATAAACAAATAAATTAAATTGAACTTTTCATTACATACCCCATCAGGGCCCGCTCAATCCAAAGAGATGCCCAGGCCCTGGCAAAATTTGGTGATTTACGATGATTTGGTGACAAACACGATTATTTGCTTGGATTTTCCATAGTAAAATTCTCAATTTCCAGCCTAATATTTTTGTTTTCTTGAAATGCAAGCGTCTGTTGCTCCAGAAAAAGAACATTTAACATTTTGAACGGATATGATAATTTTTTGTGATACCTTAGGTCTTATTTACTCCACTTCAATTTATTTTAAATGTTCCTCCTGCATCTCTTGATCAGGGGCGCCGACTTGCAAAAATTATTGAGGGGACTAGATGTCACCGGTGATCCAGGGGTTATGTAATCCCTTGGCGTCCCCCCCCCCTAACTTTTTCAAACACAAAAACAAAAGTTCAGACTTTTTGAACCTTGAAAATGCCAATTTACATATTTTCTGGTGTAAATGATTTATACAAACAAACAATATGTAGCATGGCATTTTCAAAGTCAATCTAAGAATTTGTATACAAATTTTCTGGTTCAGTTAGATCATGTCACTTGTCTTCAGTGCGGGACATTTTTACAGTTCTATTTTGGGGGAAGTCGTGCAGTTCCGTAGCTAGACATTGATATAAGGTAGGGCACTTGACTTGCATGGAAGGGCACTCCCAGTGTGCCTAAATACAAAAAATATTATGAGGGTGGGGGGCCTACCGCGGGTTTAACCCCGGGAAATTTTCTAAATTGGAGATGGAAAAAGTAAGTTTTAGTTTTTTTAAGCATTTTAAAGTAATATATTATCAACATTAGAACCCCGAAAACTCTTACTCTACTCCGCTAACTCAAAGCATGTTTTGGCTTTGAAAAACGAAAAAAAAAAAAAAAAAAAAAACCCCCACATGTACGATATTTTCGTAAAAAGTTAATTTAATTTTTAGTACAATAATTTTGTTTTTAGACTATTACAGAATAGTGAATACATATATATATATATATAAAGATTGAAATTATATTTAAATCAATCTTAAACTATCATTAAAAGAATAAAGCATAAGATATTCCTGTCGCACTAATAAGTAAAATAGCTAATTTAAACTTGCTTTGAAAAATAATCAGAGTTCATTAAATAAAAATAATATCACACAGTTAATTTGCTTAATAAAGTTAATATAGCATATAAATAGCGGGTTTTTAAAGGGTCTTATACCCTAACAATATTTAAGTATTTGAAAATAACTAATGCAAGTACTATAGTACTACAGTAATAAAATAGTACTAATATTTCGAAATTTTAAATCTAACATTCTGTATGTAGTTAATTCTCTATTTTACAGAGATTTTTAAAATTGTTTTAAATACCAATATTAGGGCTGTCTTTAGAAAGGTGCAAACGTCGACCGCCTGACTAGATTAATGAATTTGAAGTCGTTGACGACTGGTCGAATATCCAATTCATCCAAAATATCTCGGTGGTTATGAAGAACAGCCAAGTTGTTCAATCACTTCTGCCCCATTGTTGATCGGACAGACTATCCGCAGGTTCGCACGCTGGAACAAATTCTAAACGCTCACAGCACCGTAACACTATCATTATTCACACACTCGTTTTCAGTTAACCTGCTTTTTACCGTAAAAATTATTTGTCGTAACTCATTACTGAATGTAGTTTACAAGGTAACTATCTTCAAACAAGGAAAATAAAAAATACTGAGACAAATTTGTGAGTTTAAAAAGCATTAATAACTAATAATTTTCTTAAATTATTGGGGGGGGGGGAGCTTTGCCCCTCAAAACTTTTTTTGAGGGGGCTCGGGTCCAGTGGCGTATATATGTTTTTATTTTGGAGGGGGCCCAAAACTAAGATCAGTTCCCCTCTCCCCCCCCTTTTTTTCAATTTCCGTTTTTTTTTGGGGGGGGGGAGGGGAGCAACAGCGCCTTGATCTTCTCATTTTTTTCGAGGTGGGGCAAGGACTTCAAACTGTCACCCAGTGTCGCAACCAGAAAAAAAAAAAAGGAGGGCATTCTTAAACTCTCGCTTCTAACGAGGGAGAGAAGGGGGTTCCAGGGTTTTTCCACCGGAGAATTTTTGAAATTGTAGTCCTAGGAACACAGTTTTAGACGGTCTCTGGTGATGCTACGAGGAGGAAAAATTCGGGAGGCTTTCTGCGAAAATGTTTAGAATTTGAAATCTTAAAAACGCCATTATGTATTTAAACGCCTATTTGTTGACGTTAGGGTAATGAAAAGAACGGGACACGTCTTTAAATTGACCGCCCGATTGATTTAAAAAAATAAAAGAGCGAAATTCATCACCCCTCGGCTCAACTTTTTCGAAATTGAAGTTCTATAAACGCAGTTTCAGACTAACTTCGTTAATGTTATGGGCAGGGCGGTTCTGGGGTTCTCCACAAAAACTAGTTTGAAATTGAAGTCCTAAAAAACGAAGTTTTAAAGAGATATTCAGTGATACTGGTGGGAGGGATTTAAATACTCTCCACTTTTAGAAATTGTAGGTTTTTTCATTTTCAGATTTCATACGTCCGAAATAATTTATTAATTGAAGTCTTAAAAACGTGATTGTGGGCCATATTTGGAAACGTTAGCGGTTTTGGTAACGTTAGCTCGATTAACCGATGAATAGTCAGACTTTTTAATTTTCTTATTTTAAAACTTCTTTTTAAAAGCAATTCAGATTTTCCCCCAACATTAGGTAAATTTTGGAAAGGAAGAGAGAATCCTCCCCTGAAAGGCAAAACTCGATTTCGGGTTATCTTTGGAGACATTTAGAAGTTAGGAGTGGTTAGAGATCTTCCTCCGAAAATTTTCAAATTGAAATCCTCTAAATTACTACCTATTGTAACTGACTAGGTTTGGTTTTAAAGGTTAATTCCGTGCTAGTTAAATTATTGTTTAGCTCAGAATTCGGTGGGTTTTCAGTTGGTTAGGTACTAGTTTATAGGAGGCACTGACTTCAAAAGGTGATTAAAAATTAAGAGATCGTATATAGTTAGGTATTAAAACAATTTGTGGTATAGGGTAATTCCATGTCAAGTGATCCAAAATTTGGGAAATTTTTTCCCTCACCCTTTTGTATTTCTTTGAAATTTGGCTCATCGATTGTACCCTTTGAGGTAATCAAAAGTCCAAATTTTTAGATTTTTATCTTTATTATTTTTTTATTTATGACACTTTGATTTTTCGAAAAACCCGCTTTTTTTCATGGATGCTTGAACATAAAATGGACGATAACTCAGCACCAAATATAGATAGAAATATTTGGTAAAAAGCATTTTAAAGTACATTAGTTGCTGTTTAATAAGATATGCAACATGACTAATTTCAAAAAAAATTTAATTTTTAAAAAATGAAATTTAAATTTTAAATTTAAATTTCTCAAAAAAGGTATAACGAATTTTTTTTTTTTTTTTTTAAATTCTCAAAAATTTTTGTGTATTTTATCTTCATTTGTGCAAAGTTTCAAGTTGGGATCTCAATGGGATCATATTTTTATGAATTTTTAAATAAAATTTGACTTATGAAATAATGATATTTTTCAGATTCTAACTAGTTAAATATGGGATTCTCTCACTGGGGATGGTCTAGTAAGTAGTAATTGATCATAACTATGCTTGAAATGAGCTGACGTGAATTTGTAAATTGGCAAGCACCCCCCCCCCCCCCCGCACCACCACTTTTATTATTTTTTTTCAAAACTATTTTCAAAATGTAAAAAATAAATAAATGAATAAAAAATCAAAATGAATAGTAAACATATAAAAAGCTGGTAATGTTCATCTTTAAAGCAAGACAAAGTATATTACCCCCCCCCTACACTCACTCACACATACGATTAACACTATACTAGTATCACGCTTCACCTGATGCTTTTTTTTTTCAGACCAAGTGTTTCTTTTTCAATCCGAACTTCACAAAGTGTACTTGATTATTTCACTATCTGATAAGGAAAGTTATGATTCATTTCGTCCCTTACCCCTGCACCAACTTTCAATTTTGGATGGAGGAAAGAAATAGTTTGCCCCAAGATCACAGCAAAATAGGAGTGTTTCCCCCCGTGTTGTTTCATTCTTTTTACACTAAACTAAAAATAAATCTAAGTATCAGGTCATATGTCTGTCCGCATAAAACTAACTGTCTTTCTACAACATTTGGAGTACAGCTGTTTTTTCTTTTCTTTAATGCTAGTTTTCTTTTAATTTCACTTGTAAACGAGAGCAATGCAGCGAGATCTATTTATACATATATTAAAAGCAGTTATAGATCAAACAAATTTTGCTAATTTGAGCATAACCTTCCATGTTGTTATGTTTCATTCCAGATTGCCCCCCCCCCTCCCCCTACAGTCCCACTTTCCGAAAGAAAATAAAGCTGCAAATGAGTGGCTCTCTTCAGTTTTTCTGACTTTTAGCTTTTATGACCCCCCCCCCATTTATAAGCTTTAGTCACTACTGATGTTTAGCAGCGTGCGTCCCAGTTTATTATGGTTATAATTCTTACGTGCCGGCTTTTTTTTAAATACAGTTTTGAAAAAAAAAAAAAAAGATAAAAAGTGGTTGTGTGGCGGAGGGGGGGGGGGGGGGGTGTACCAATCTACAAAGTCATGTCAGTTCATTTCAAGCATAATCATGATTAATTACTACTTACTAGACCATCCCCAGTAAAAGAACCCCATATTTAACTAGTTAGAATCTGAAAAATGTCATTATTTCATAAGTCAAATTTTATTTAAAAATTCATAAAAATATGATCTCATTGAGATCCCAACTTGAAACTTTGCACAAATGAAGATAAAATACACACAAATTTTTGAGATTTTTTTAAAAAAAATTCATTATACCTTTTCTGAGAAATATAAATTTAAAATTTAAATTTTATTTTTTAAAAATTAAAATGTTTTTGAAATTAGTCATGTTGCATATCTCATTAAACAACAGCTAATGTACTTTAAAATGCTTTTTACCAAATCTTTCTATCTATATTTGGTGCTGAGTTATCGTCCATTTTATGTTCAAGCATCCATGAAAAAAAAGCGGGTTTTTCGAAAAATCAAAGTGTCATAAATAAAAAAATAATAGAGATAAAAATCTAAAAATTTGGACTTTTGATTACCTCAAAGGGTACAATCGATGAGCCAAATTTCAGAGAAATACAAAAAGGTGAGGGAAAAAACTTTGGATCACTTGACATGGAATGACCCTATAGTATTTAAAATCAGTGTTTATTTTATAATTTGGTGTTTAGTTTAGTTGATTTTTGAACTGGAATTGTAAAATAAATTTGATTTATAGGTTTGGGTAGGAAATCGTGTGTAAATGTGACCAATTCTTTTTTTGCTTTAGTTCCTGGGTATATTTTTTAAGGCGGTTGTTTTTTTTTTTAATTAAAAAATAATTGGTCGTTACGTTAGTGAAAGGATATTGGTTCGAGGACCTTCCTCCAGAAATGTTTTGAAATTGATGGTCGAAAAGTGCCTAAACAAATGCGTTTTTAGAACATCAATTTCCATTATTACTCCAATCGAATAACTAAAAGTTATTTTAAATTTCTTGCAGGGGACGAGAGTTAAGGAGAGAAATATTTGAAAACCCTTCTATTCAGACCAACTACGGGGAAAAAGGGGGGGGGGGGAGTGAAAGAAAGAGACGGGAACTTAATTTGCTAGGCAACAACCTGCATGTGTTAAATATTTTTAATTTAAAGATTTCTTTTTGAAAAAATCGAGTTTTTTCCCCCAACATTATTTGCTTTTATTTTTGTTAAAATAACTTCGCTTTCCCAAGACGCGTTCTTTTCTTGAATAAGGGGTACGGAACCTCTGACCCCTTTTGAACTCTACACCATTGCTAGCGCCTTCTAACGCAGGGTTCCCAATTTTATCGCGGCACCTTTTGAAAAATTAGAATTTTCTCACGGCATCTAGTCTAGTTTTATGTACATATTATTACCATGGGCACTTCGCGGCACCCTTCCTGCTGTACCCAGTTCGGAAATCCCCGATCTAACGTATTATAAGTATTATTAGCACTATCATTATTTTTTTCATTCATTTATTATTATTATTATTATTATTATTATTATTATTATTATTATTATTATTATTATTATTATTATTATTATTATTATTATTTTGTAGCCTAAAGTTTGTAAATTATCAGTGAGCAAACTGAAACCAAATAATAACTACCTTTAGTTAATTTTTTTCCCAGATTTTGGAGGGGGCCCGGGCCCCTCAGCCCCTCCCTTATATACGCCCTTGCTCGGGTCCCCTCAGGCCCCATGGAGTCGGCGCCACTGTTCTTGATTAAGCTTTTGGTTTACTTACGTTCTTTACGTTCAAACATTTAGAACTTTTGGTGTGAGTATTCATCACAATACTTTGAATCTCTCTTTGCATTAAACTTTTTTTTTCTCTCTCTATTTCAAATACATTTCGGCGACTCATGCTTTTTTCACCACTTAGCAACGATTTTTCAGGACAATATTTTTCATCAAAAAAATTGCATATGGGAATGTTTCGGCGGCCACTATGAAGTCACCCTATTTATTTATCTTTTTTTTTAAACTGAAGAACCATGAAGCAAGGTTTGGTATAACCAGGGCCGCCGAGCCACGAAGCGTGCGCGTTTTGTCGCCGGTCCTCCATCCCATTATGCTAATTTTACTCTATGCACAATACTTTAATTTGAGCCGGGCCCATAGTTTTCGACTAGGCAGACATACCCACTCCGCGGTCTAGTGAATAGTGTGCTGAGTACTTTTTTTTTGCCTTAAAAAATGTTTGAAGCGTACATTTCCGCGGCCCTAACTTAAATAATCTTAATAAAAGAGAATCATGGATGTTCCTAAATTGTATTTTAAAATTACATTTTCCATTCAAATTTTACAGAAAAAACTTTTTGTCACTATTATTTCAAATGTTCATTTATATTTACTATTTAAATTTTTTAAAACAAAAAAGAGTTTCCATTTTAATTCGTTTGTTGCATCGCTAAAAGGAAATTGGCGGCCCCACTTCTGAGAAACGGGGGGGGGGGGGGGGGGTTGCTCCACAGCTCCCTTGTCGTCGACCCTGGCCAATTGTATATATATGTATGTATGTGTATTAGGGTGCGTCTTATTTTTGAAGATGTTATTTTTTCACGAGGCACCCTCTCATTTTGTTCCTTTGGATGAAAAAAAAATTCACATATCTTAAAAATAAAAATTGAATAAAATTTAGAGGTTGCTACCATTGCTGCAAAATTTGAAATATTACTTTTTTTTTCCTTTTTTCGTCGATTATTATAATATTTATTTATGTTATCTTTTGGCCACTAACTTTAACTCATAATAAATTAGATTGTTACTGACTTTAAAATTATTTTATATTTTATTAAATCATGTTAATTAACTGTGGCTACAATCAACTCTCAACTTCTTAACTAACTGTTGATTAGCAACTCAAAGGAACACAAGTTGTCAGTTAAGAACTCAAAAAGAAAATTAAAAGAATTCTATTTCAATAATCAAAAACAAAATTATTGGAATCCATCATTGGATTATTTGCTTGACCTTGCTCTTGCTGATGATACTTAACGCAAGATTTCACTTTCAGCTGAGAAATTATTTCTGACTGAAAGAAAACTAGGAGGACAAGGCGAAATTGGTAACAAATAAATCTCTATTTAAAAAGGCAACAGAACTTGGGCGAAAAGAAGAAATCTTGAAAGAAAGAAAATCATGAAGAATCTGAATCAACTGTAGTGAAAGTAGTTTTTTTTAGCCTCTGTTGTAACTGAATGTACTTTGACTTATTCTGAAGAACAAGAATTTGAAATAAAGTTTACCTAGATTTGGTATTTTGTTGCTGAAAAGCATTTCCATTTACAAGAAGGAAACTGTTGCTTCAAGTAATTTTATTTGACGTCTACGTGTCATTTCTGAAGAGACTATCTTCAAATTGGTCTCTTTCTTAAAGAAACCTAAAAGAACAACTTCTCCAATGAAACACTGAACAGCAGATGATGTAGAACTAAAATCAAAGGAAAAAAAAATAGAGGATTTCATTACCAACATTCGGATTTTTTACTATAAAGGTCTTTTCATCAAATTTTTTTGAAGATATTATCAAATAGTTTGAATGATGACCTAAGCAGAAGAGATGACCAAGCAATCAGAAAAAGGCTTGTATATTTCACATTACTAGAAACAAAAGGGGGAGGGGAATTACAATATTGGTGAATGTAAAAGACTGAAATTGTAAACCATTGATATAAATTGCGAAGTGAAACTTTTGCATGATTATTGTTTGACATTATTACACAGCATAGCAACCATGAAATGCTTATTATTTTTTTGTATGCATAGGAAATAAGTATTTGGGTTATGTTTTTACCTTAACCATCCCAGTTTCATGTTGATGTCAAATACTGCAATAGAAAATTGGGAATATATTTTTATTCTATTTTTTCACAATGAACGTAATTTTAATCGCTGGTAGCAACCTCTAAATTTTGTTCAAATTCTATGAAACTTTTAAGTGGATGTTTTTTCATCAAAAGGAAGCTATTAAAGGGGTGCCCCATAAGAAATTCAAAATTTTTTCAAAAAGTGCATTATAAGACGCACCCTAATGTGTATATATATATATATATTCCCTAACATATATATTAGGGTGGTCCTTATGTTTGAAGTTGTAGATATCTTACGCGACGCTCCCTCAATTTGTTCCTTTATACAAATAAATGATCCTTGCAAAATTTTAAGTCAATCCATGAATATTAACCCGTGCCCCTAGGGCACCCCTTTTTTGAGTTTCGAAGAAAAAATTGCGGATCTTCTCATTTTTATGTAAAAATATTCTTACGTTTTATATTTAAAATAATTTTGAACCTCAATAGACGTTGCTACTTCCAGACCAACCATTCTCTCAGTTTCATTCTGTAAAATTTTACATGTTACAGAGGGTACATGTACACCAATGGTCTTAGGGCATACCGCTATTCTGCGCTCGTTTCAAACCAAGCGGCAATGGAACATTTCTTTCCACCAAGATGAAGCAAGTGATTCTAAAGACCATCAATGTATGGCCTAGGCTATTAATGATGATCTTTGACAACAACAAATTGCCTCCTCCAGGCTTTGGAGGTCTTTTACCAAATTTTTTGTGTATGTAATAGGTTGGCAAATAGGGTCGCTAGGTTTCAATACTATAAATATAAGAAATGGCAATTATATTTTAATTCGATGTTCTTTAGTTATAAATATACTTAAATGTTTATGCAATTTTTAATTCTTAAAACATAAATTTTGAAAAATCCTCGATTACTCTAACATAAAAAAAGGAATGTATTTTCCATATCTAAAATATAAATTCAAAAAAATTCCAGATCGGGATAATAAAAAATCTATACTTTAAATTAATTTTCTTCTATTTCAGTACATAGTCTTTCATTATCATCAAATTCTTCTTGTAATTCACAAGATTTAGAAACCAAAATGGGTATACATCCTAACCAGTTGAACCTTTTTTCTATACCTGATCTAGAACAAAGAAAAAAGCTTGACAACTATTTATATTTGCTCGCCTTTCATCACTGTTAGACAAATGCCATATTAGGGACAAAGATGCTGTTCATTTATTAACAGCCTATGTAGATGCAGTAAATTTAAATCCAAGTGATTTTGTGATCAATCGTACATCCCTTAAGAGAGCAAAAGAAAATCTTCGAGAAGTAAAAATAAATTTCATGAATTTTAATTTAGATTTTTTAGTTATTCACTGGGATACAAAGCTACATCCAGATGTAACTGGGGGAAAAAAAACGCCGATAGGCTTACCTTGATAGCTTCAGGTCCCAATATTGAACAGCTACTCAGAATTGTATACGATCTCTTAGATGATTACTCTTTATTGCTAACTGTTCAAGCTCTAGTGTTTGATACAACGGCTTGCAATACCGGCCGTATAAATTGTGCATGCCATTTTTTAGAGCAAAAAGTGAACGGTGATGTATTACATTTGAATTATTATCATCACGCACTTGAAATCGTACTGCAGAGTGTGTCTTTAAGAATTTCTTGCTTTTCTTAGTTCTAGACCCGATATTCCATTATTTAAGCGCTTCAAAATTTTGTGGAAAGATCTCCATCATTCAGAACTTATAACATTTCAATAAAGCACGCATACCACTTACATCCTAAAGGAAGAAATTGATGACATATTATTGTTCGTAAAAAGCAGAATTGAGAAAGACTACAGAGAATTCTCATAACTTGTAATAATATTTCCTAGTGAAGTCTCTCCTACAGGAATATATTTTCGGCAACCTGGAGCTTATCTCTGAGCCAGATGGTTGGCAAAAGGAATTTATTGTTTGAAAATTAATATGTTTTGAAAACAATTTAAATTGACATTACATGAAGAGAAAGCCGTAAATGCTGTTTTACAGTTAAATGCTGTATGAAGATATGGTTTTTCGCAGCAACCCAACCTAGGCTTCTTTAAATAACATAATGTGTCTAAAAAACCTACCGGCGTGAAAAATGATGACAAACATGCATCAGAGAGCAGAAAGTGATTGGAAAATTCATAAATCACTTATGGTATTTAGCGGATGAACAAGTAGCTTTGTCCGTATTGGATGAAGGAGTTAACTTTGAAGATAGGAAAAGACTAGTCCAAAAAATGCTTGCTGATAAGGAAGACGTGTCGAATGACTAAAAATTTCAGATAACAGTAGATGATTTGGAATACTATTTTAGTAAAGATCTTCCATTTTATAGAATCAATTACAAGTCAATAAAACTGTTTGATAAGTTACAAACACTAAAAGATGTTTTCCTGTTTGATTCTGATTCATGGCAAAACGAAGAAAGCTATTTAAAGGGAAGTGATATTGTTAAAATTTTGTAAGTTGCGAGTTGCGAATGATACAACTGAAAGAGGAGCACAATTAATCGAAGAATTTCACAAACAATTTGACAAATATGAGCCACAAAAGCAATTTATTTTACAGACAGTTCAAGACTATCGGTAAAAAAATGCACACGATTGAGATACATTCAAAAAAGCGTACGACTAAGGTAAAGTTTCTAAAGCACTATATCATTCTTATTCAATGATATGAATCTTTAGATGATACGAAATAATTAAAAAGATTAATTTTAGTGCTATGTCACTGTAAAAATATTTTGCAAAGCTAGGAGAAACGATGTACGGGGTCTGAAGTAAAAACTCGAAGATTTGCGAGAAAATTATTAAAAGTGTCAAAGTTCAACGTCCTAGGGGCACGTGTTATTATTGACCGATCGAGTTCAAATTTTGCACAGATTACTTTTTGTTATAGTGTCACAAAACCAGGGGGCGTCACTTGTTGAATTCCGAAAAAAAGAAAAAAAAAAAAAACCCGTATAAATAAGGATCGCCCTAATATACATATACATTAGGGTGGGCCGAAATGAGCCGGAATTTTTTTTTTTTCGAAATCAATTTTTGGATAGCACTCACAAAAAATTTCTTGGATATTAAAAAATATCTAGCCGGCGCTATTTGACACTGAAAAACCGAAAAAAAAAGAGAAAAAAGAATTTTTGTCGAAATTTTTTTTTAAAACAAAATTCAAAATATTTTGCTGGAATGCACCGAAAATGTTATATAATGAGCCAGTTCGAGCCCATAAAATGTTTCATTTATTTTAATGAACATTTAACCGCTCCTTTCCAACATCAAAAATTGGAGAAAAATGAAAAAATATTGAATTTCTTTAAAAACCAATGTAAAAATTGTTTTTCAAAATTAAATCGTAGACTAATTGATTAAATATCACTATTAATCATAGTAATTATTATCAATCAATAGTATTGTACGTTTTCTAGAATTACATATAGAGATAATAAAATTTTGAAAAAGAAATCTTCAAATTTGATTTATAATACCTCATGCATAATGAATATTATTTTTTGGAATAATATTGTCCCTTGTTATCAAATGATGGAAGTTCTTTCCTAGCTTGAAGTTTGGCACGAATGTATCCATCTCGTGCAGTTTCACCACGAACTTTTATTGCAGCTTCGGTTATTAGTTTCACACAACGTTTCACAGCTTGCGTGTGACAGGGAACTTTGTCGAAAGTGAACTATGTAGACTGTTCTTTGCACATTTCTTTCAATTGTTGTCTTTTAGATGCTTTGTAAGAGGTGGCTCTGTTACAACATAGTTTGCCCAATCAACTAAATCAACATAATCAACGGTTTCAAAATTGAGTTTAGGACGCTTAAAAAATCGTACACCATCCGAGCTCTTCGTCTTCTTATTTCTAGAGTTCAGAATGCGCCTTACAGCTAATTCCCGAATGTATTTTCTTGAGTGAAACAACATTGTCAACAGTAGCTGTTCAGGATGAGCGAAATATGCATTATTCGAGAGAACTTTGAAAATTATCTCCTTAACGTGGTCTGGAAACTGCCTTGCAAGAGAAATCATTTTCCAAAAATGTTGGGCACCATACTGGCAGTTCGGTTTCATTTTTATTTCAAACCACATTGGAGCATAAGCTAACATTACATACTTTACAAGCATTGTTAGATTTTCTGATGGAGTTGGAGTGTCTATATACAAGCGTAACAAACGCTGTTAAAGCAGTATGAGGCATAGAAAGTCTCATTTGACTTGTCATTGTTGATGGCGCATCAGTTCGCTTACGTTTTCTTGAAAGCGGATAATTCAATTTAAAATCGTCATCTGCATTTTCTGTGCTTTCTCCTGATTCAAGCTCTGTTTCAGGATCATTCAATGTAATATGACTTTCCTTAACCCTCTATCCATTTGTGCTGGGTACTGATATGTCTTTCTCATCCAAAGCAGCACTTGTTTCAATTTTCTGGCATCTTTTTTCTCATTTTCGAAGTTTCTGGGTTGTTACCTTACCCACTTTCCCAATTAGCCAGTTTTCTTACTGTCCTTTGAACAATTAGAAATTGTTTTTCTCTATCAGGGACTTTTGCTTTTTTTCTGCAATTACACGAATATAAATCTGCGCATTTGCAGGCACAAATGTCAAACAAAGTCGTAGCCTCTGCTTTAAATTTGCCTAGCTTTGATTGTAAAATTTGCGTCTTTATATTCTTAGCTTTTTTTGTTGCGCTATTATATTTAGAGTAATAAGATAAAATCATGGCAATCACTCTCCTTATTGAAACAACGGGAAGGAAGCACGCTCCCAAATATCAATAACTTTTTTTGCAACTACAGCGGCCACACTTGCAGAAGATAGTTGCTTACTTCCTTCTCCCTTTATTTGCATTCTAGTGATTTGATATCATCTGATAATGTTTTCATATGTTGGAAGAAATAAAGCATCGGGAGGAGACAAATCTTTTCTAAGTCCTTTTCCAAGTTGCTCGCGTTACTTTCTTTTTCGCACGTTTCTCCATAACAGTCGTATTGTATACCAAAACAAAGATAATAATGCAATGACATTCGAAATTTTTCTTTAATACGTTCTGCAGTGAACAATCGAATGCTCAAAATCTCGTTCTGACTGAAGCTCAGAGATAAGCCAGCCGGGAAACTTTTCTTTCCCCAAAGATGGACATTGGACACAAGAGAGGACCCCTTTTTAAAATGAGCGTACAAATGTCGCATAAAATTGATTGAATTTTCACTGTTTTTTCTAAGTAACGTATTGTGTAACATTTCAGTATTTACTTATTTCGAAACTACTTTTTTTTTTTCATTTTTCCTGTGTTTCAGTCTTAAAGAAGCGTAGCTAAATCTTCTACGAAATGTATAAATGTCTTTGAGGATTTCACTAATTCACTGACAGATAATTCTAATGTTTGCTGAAACTAGCTTCAAACTTTTATTTTTGCTCTTTTTTTTTTTTTTGAAAAAAGTGCATTTTTGCCCTTTTTTTTCCGTTTTTCAAGGTCAAATAGCGCCGGCAAAATATTAAACAAATTTAGCGAAATTTTTCATGGGTAATAACGGGCCCATATAGCAATTTTTCCGCACTATCCAAACACAGATTTCCAAAAAAAAAAAAAAAAAAAAAAATTTTCGGTCCACCCTAATATACATATATATATATCTTAATATATAAAAAATCTTTTGTGCAGACCTTTGTCACCATAAGGCTTTTAAACGGCTGGACCGATTTTGATCAAATTTTTTGCGTGTAATGAAGTTGTGGCAAGCATGGTTTCGAAGCGCGATGGATCGAATCGGAAACGTTTTTCTTAATTAATTAATTAATTTAAACATTGGATGGTTATATCTCCCAAATGATTAACATTTATTTTAACCTATTGTTGAGCGAGAACTGAAATAAATATTTAATCCGTTGCCAAAGAACAATTCGGAACTCCAGCGCTCGAATACGCTACCTTGCGGTGATTTACAAAACTGCAAAAGAAACTAAAACATTGCCACGTTGCGTTCCACGTGTGTCTGTTGACGTAAACACAGGCAGTTTGTTCTGAGTATTTATTAACGCAATCGATGTGTCTTAGTTTGCTTTCAGCTACAGAAATTAATTCGTCCCTTAGTAGTATTCTCGAGCTTCTCAAAATAATGTTAGTTTTCATTATTTTCTTAATTATTGGTGAAAGCGAAAATTCTGGATTAACAAACTTGGATAACGTTATACAAGGTAAAAATTTTTATTGTTTTGTATGAATTTGTAAGAATATGGGTTTTTTTTTAATCTTAAATTAATTAAACTTACCTTATTTTACAGCAGCATTTAGGTGGAATGGACAGTATGCAAAATATTTTCTTGAATATATTATCGTAGAACAAAATGAAAAATGTTTAACCGAGAAAGAATTTACTTTATTCCTTTTATTCTCAGCCGAAAGGTTTCGCCAAATTTGTTTAGGGTTATAGTTTTAGTATAGTGAGAGAAAAGTAGCGTTGGCGAGATTTCGCGTTTTTAGTTAAACCATTTTTCATTTTTATCATGAGTGGAATAAAATTTTAGTAAGATTACAGAATTCGATAAGTAAAAAGAAATAATGGTCAATCAACTGAAAAGAAAACTACCACCATATATCCGTGAGAATTTTGTTGATGATTTGCATAACATGACACGATTAAATCGTAACTCAGAAATTAGACCGCCATTAGACAGTGACTTCAGTGCCCCCTATAGTTCGTTGGAGTTGCGAATAAGAAAGCCAGCTCTGCTTTTTGTAATGAAATTTCCTACTGTGATATGTCAATAATTGAGAATAGATAAAACGTAGAGAGAGAGAGTGAAGCCTTCATTTCTTGAAAGCAACGATTTTAGGTCCAGTGATATATTTTAAAGTAAAGTACTGGAAGAAATCGGGTTTCTTTCACTAGGTTCACGCAAAACGCTTTTCGTCGTAGTTAAACCAAAGACCATGTGACCGGATCGGTGCTTTATGTTTTCCTAACCAACTGATCGGATAGTACCGTACATAACAACATTTGTTTTTCGGTTCAAATCCATCTGAGTTTTGGCACCAATGGCAAGAATACTTTAAGGATTATTAAACTAATCAGTACAGGAAAAGATAGTGGAATCTGAAGAAGAAACAAATTTTATTTTCGTCCAGATAAATTATAACAGGGTAGTTCTGTACACACAAGATCACTGCAGTGAAAGATTTTTAGCTTTGGTAGAAAGAACAAATTAGGCAAATATATGAAGTTTTCGTTCAAAAGATGGGATCGCTAATCGGTCGGAGTTTGCTTCGCTCACTGATTGGCTAGATTACAGGAACGTGGTGGATTGGCGACATCGGCCATAACAATACAGTTGCGTGATTATTTGTTTACTACTGCTAATGTAATTTATTGTTTTTTTTTGTTCATTTGGTGAAATATTTTAAATTTCAAAGAATTGTTTTTGGTTTTTAAAGAGTGATTAGTCATTTTAGTTGACGAACGTTTTTATTTTACATCAGGAGGGGGGGGGGGTAATTTTCGCTTATTCAGGGTACTATTTCTATCGTTATCATTTTTTTTAAACGATATCAATTCGGTTGTTTTATTCTTTTTCATATGAGGGACGTTGCAGCGGGATTTCCCGTTTTTTCTACATGGGTAGTTAGTTTTTTATACTTAACATCAGAGGATGATTTTTACCTTTTGGGTATGACTGAAGGAACAAACCATACAATCTATGAAGATCTTTCACGTACGCAAGAAAAAATAGATGATGAAGCAACTGCTCAGTGGGCACTAGATAAATTAAGTTGAAATAAATATACGCATTCTGACACCAAGCAGCTTAAAACATTTTCTATTTACTTATTTTTTTCAACAAAACGGTTCAGACACTTGATTGTTTATTGAAGTTTTTCAACTTTTCAAATTACGAAGTTTGAACAGAACAACGTCTGTTGGGTCCTCTTGTATATATATTATATATATATATATATATATATATATATATATATATATATATATATATAGGGTGTTTCTGAATGCTTGGGCAAAACTTTCAATGGGGATAGTACACCTCTGGACAAACAATATAATGGCAAAAATAAGCGTCCCAAACGTCTTCCGAAGGAGATAGGCACCATTAAAGTTTAGGGTCCAAAATTTTGAATGATTATCAAAAACCGAAAAATTGGTCGATTTGTTTAAAGTTTTCGTTAAAATTATTCTTTTTATCATAATTTTCTTGAAGATAAGTTTTGGAGATGTAGTTTAAAAAATGCCGATAGAGAGAGGGTGCTTTAGACTTTGGAGTAACGAATAACTATTTTTAACCGTTATTTTTGAATTTCATTAAATGTTTTCTAATGCTTGAACTTAAACTTAAATTTTGAGTTCAAAATCTGAATTGTTGGGAGCGTTTAAGTAGCGAAAACTGAACTATCTTCAAAGGTTGAAATACACTTTCTCACAAAAATGTATGAATCAAGAATAAATTGAGTTGCAGCCAACAAACTCGTCAGGAATGTAGTTTGGTAAGAGATGTTTTAAATTTCGTCGCCAGTGACGAAAGGGTAAGCGCGCTATGCGCATACAAGAAGCGCATATAGGAACGATTTAAAGTGTGAAAACTTGGGTCAAAGGGCACTTCAAACGACACTGTCGAGTTGTAAGGACGCTATAGTGACTAGGACGACCTTTTAGAGGGATATGAACAATTGTTGGACGTTTTAAAGGCACATACAGTAGGTCTCAGAGAAGCAGGTCGGTTGTACTCGCGTATCTGCCGCCACCTCGGTCGAAGTGATGTGGTAGTAGCTTAGTGTAGGTAAAAATAAATGAATTACTCCAATGCGGTTGGTTAAGTCTTTCTAGAAACAGTAATGAGCACGAAAATCGCAAATCATAAGAGCGGCCACTACCGTATCAACGAGGTCGCTAACATTAGTTCCAGGGCCGTTTAACACCTTCCAAGAAACTGATGGTATCAAGAAAAAACAATCCTGAGTAAACTGAAAGACGCTGGTATCTCGAACCGGCGTTTCCATTGCGATATCAATTGAATTTTCGTCGATTGAATTTTCGCTGCATTTGATTAGCTGGGTTGTGACAAGCAAAAGGCATGTTATCTTCAACGATGAATCCCGATTTAGTCTCAGTGGTCATAGGTAACCTATTTTTCTCCATACCACGCCGTGTTCTGTTTTGTATAGCTGCTAGAGGAGGCTATACAACTTACGGTTTTGTAACCTTTATTGTGTCATAACTTCTTATTAAAACATTATTTTGTTCTGAATTTGTAATCATTTTAAATTGTGTGTATGTAGGCGTGTGTGCTTGTGTGTGGCGGGTATGTGTGTTTGTGTGTAGGGAGTATGTGTATGTGTGTGTAGGCATGTGTGTTTGTGTCTGTGTGCTGGCATAAGTGTGTGGGTAGTTGTGTATATGAATGTGTGTGTGTGGGGGGGGGCGGTATGTGTATGTGTGTGTACATATGTGTGGGTAGTTGTGTGTATATGTTTGTGTATGTGTGTGTAGATGTATGTATGTGTGTGTGTTTATTTGCGTGCGTGTGTGTGTAGTTGTGTGTGTGTGCGTGTGTGTGTGTAGTTGTGTGTGTGTGCGTATGCGCGTGTGTGTTGGACATGGATGCAACCTGGAGACGACTTTCGCTATAGGAGCAGCATCGTGAGGAGCCGGTCGACGGTGTTGGTGCGGAGGGTGGCGGTGGGAAAATAAAATGATAGCACGCCAAAAACAGTCAAGTGAAAGCAATAAGCAATCGTGATTGCTCAATAAAAGAAAATTAATTTGAATTCTGATTTGAATTATTTTGAATTCAAATTATGTTTTTCACAATCACGAACTGGGACAGGACCCTACTCATTGGAGTTATTGTTTCTAGAAACGGCTCCTGTCCCCCCAAGCCTGCCCCTCCTCCTGGGCGGTTACGTGTGCATAGTTGTGTGTGTGTGTAGGCTTGTGTGTGTGCGTGGACCTGTGCGTATGCACGTAGGCGTGTGTGAGTGTATGTGTGTGATGTCATGTGTTTGTATGTGTGTGAGCATGCGTGTGTGTAGGACATGGACGCCTCCGACCAGAAGAAGCGGATAGCTCAGGACCGGGGGACAGCCGCGCCTGCACGGCAGAGGCCGGTGAGCGGTGGCGCTGGGGTGCCTGGTCCAAGATGAAAAAGGAACCACAACGCCAAGGACGGTCAAATGAAAGCAATAAACAATCGTGATTGCTCAAAAAAAAAAAAAAAACCTGTGACCCTCTTCCTTCAATCAACTCTAATTTGAATTCTGAAACTTTGAATTCAAATTATGTTTTTCGCAATCACGAATTGCGACAAGACCCTACTCATTAGAGTTATTGTTTCTAGAAATGGCTCCCCCCCTCAAGCATGTCGCTCCTCCTGTGTGGTTATGTGTGTATAGTTGTGTGTGTGCAGGCTTAAGTGTGTGTACGTAGGCCTGTGTATGTCTGTAAAGGCGCGCGCGTGTAGGCGAGTGTGTATGAGCATGCGTGTGTAGGACATGGACGCCACCACCCAGCAGAAGTGGATTCCGGGGGACAGTGCTCAGGACCAGTGCCGCCGTGCCGCCGCCGGTGGGCGGTGGTGCTGCTGGTCCAAGCTGAAAAAGGCACCGCAACGTCAAGGGCTGTCAAATGAGAACAATAAGCAATCGTGATTGCTCCAAAAAAAAAAAAAAAAAAAAAAAAACCCCACATTCAACATTACAATAAAAGTGATTAAATTATTATGCTGTTAAGTGCAACGTTTAAAGTGATGACAACGGTGCTGCAAATTACCAAATTATTCAAAATGCATTAAGTAATATTATAAATTATTAATAAATAGATATTTATGGTAAAGTAGGCAAAAATGTTATAAATTGAGGTTTGGGTATCTCTCAATAACTTTTCAAAAAGGACTTGAGATTGATTGAAGAAATGATAATATGATTAAAAATTCGACATTTAAAGAACGGTATGAAATGGTCGGATTTAAACTAAAAATTGCTTGTGAACCACATTCCGTGAAAAATCACAACATACAAACCTAGTAACTGTCAATTATTAACAAAGCATTTGCGTTTAGAATGACTTTATCAGATATTATTAGCACTTGGCGATTTCTCTCATCTCGCCGATCCTCCCGCTACCTGTTCACCTCTGACTCCACGGAACCGGTCGCCAAAAAAAGTAAAAAGAAAAGCCAAAGGATCCTCGAGGTCAGCTCATCCTTTGGAGAGCGCTTCTTGTCATTCTTAGATCTTTCGCTGCATCTTGAGCATCTCTTCAACGAAAATGAAACCGATAGCCGTCTTCAGCGGAACACTGTTTCTCCTGGCTGTGCTCGTTACCTCAGGTGAGTCTGCGCCCCATTGACCGCGAGCTGCGGTGAAAGTGACTTAATTGGAATATGATAAATTCCGTTTTTAATGTCGTAATTCGGGTGTTGTAAAGTTAATTGATGAGGTATTAAAAACGTATGTTTGATTTTCAGTGAAACCGTGATTTTACGTTTCTCAAAAGATTGTTAAGAAACGCAAAATACGGGAAAACGTAAATCGGGAAATACATAGAAAGAAAAAATCAAATAGAAAAAAATTAAAGGTAGTAAAGATGACTCTTTCAAAAAGTATAATACCTACATTTTATAAAAAGTACATTAGGTATAATATCATTATTTTATAAAAAGAACATTATTAAACATAACACATTTAGTTGTGAATCCTGGCGTTTAGGTTAAAAATAGTCCGTATTAGTGGATTGTTTTTTAGCCATTGAATGCAGCATTTTCCAGGATTGAAATACTTTGGCAGGAGGCTGTGGATTGCATTTCTGATTTCATTGTTAACTTTCAACAACGTGGATTAGCACTAAAGAAGCACAAGAGGAAACATGTAGCTCATTTTAACACATTTTCTTTTTTCTTTTTTTTTTCCAGGAAAAACGTAAAATGCGAGAAATTCCATGAAAAACAAACTTTTCATCCGCGTTAAACTAACAATATTATTATACGGAAAAAATGGGACCTGATAAAAAAAAACCTAAACTGCGGGTAAAACGTAATTCCGAGAGACGTAAAATAGGGGTTTCACTGTAAATAATCTATCTAAAATAATCTGTCTAAAATGTTAAATGGGCATCTTTCAACGAAACTGGTCTGCCTCAGCGGAACACTTTTTCTTTTCGCAACGTGCGTACCTCAGGTGAGTCTGTATGACCACTACCACTGGTGACAGTAGCTATTTGAAAAATGATAAGTTCCGTATAGATTGGAAATTAGCTTTCTCAAAAATTACAAATTGATGAGTTGCTTAAAAAAAAAGATATGCTATGTACAAAATGCTAAATATATACATCTCCTCGGCAAAATGAAACAGCTACCGGTCCTCAGCAGAACAATATTTCTCTTTGATCTGCTTGTTACCTCAGGTGAGTATGCTTCCTATTGAGGACGAAAACCGGTGGAAGTAATTCTTTGTAAGCTAATAAGTTCTGTATTTAGTCACAATTTGGTTGTTCTATTGATGAGGTATTTAAAAATATCTTATACGCAATGCATAAAATGTTAAACATGCAAACCTTTTAAGGAAATGGAACCGCTTGCCTTCCTCAGCGGAACACTTTCTTTTCTCGTGCTTACTACCATCAGGTGTGTTTGTGCCCTATTAAGAGCAAACATTAGTGAAAAGAATGTTTTCGAGTTGATTACTTTCGTATCAAGTCAAAATTCAGTTTTCTTAAATTTAGTTGATAAGATATTTAAAAAGTATTTGATAAACTACGTATAAAATATTAAATATGCATCTCTTCAACGAGAATGAGACCATTGTCACTACTCAATAAAGCACTATTTCTTTGCGCTGCAAGCGTTATCTCAGGTGAGTTTGCGCCCTATTGACAGTGAACACTGGTGAAAAGGATGTTTGGAAATTGATAATTTCCGTATCAAGTTAAAATTCAGTTTTCTTAAACTTAATTGATGAGATATTAAAAAAATATTTGACATATTTCATACAAAAAGTTAAATATGAATCTCTTCAGCGCAAATGAGACCATTGTCACTCCTCAGTGGAACACTTTCTTTTCGCTGCACGCGTTATCTCAGGGGTATCTCCGCTCTATTGACCGCGAATACAGGTGAAAGTAAATGTTTCGAATTTAATTACTCTCAATCCAGTTTTTTAATCAACTCCAGCGACGCAGCAGTGAAGCGGCATGGGACAACCAGGCTTAAAATAAAATTAAAAGTATTATACATTTCTTTACATTTCTTTAAAATAAAAAAAAAGAAGAATAAGTTTTGTAACTTGTGATTAGTCGAAGACCAGCTTATTTTTTTGATTGTCGATAAAATCACGTTATTCTGACACGTTCCACCTACAAACTAAGATGATCATATCGTTTGTTTCTTTTTTAAATTTAAGGTTATAATCATTGAAATAAAAAACGTGCCTTCGTGCAAAGCGGGTATAGGATTTAATCATATATTTATTTATAATTTCTTGGCACATGTGATGACTTATATTTTCTATTTCATTGGAATGAATATTACTTTAAAAAGTTATTTTTTGGAATGGCAATTAATTAGTCTATTAATTTAATCAGTTATTTCTTTATGTTTTATAAACAAATGTGCGGACTGTAAATTGAATAAGTACAACATTTTTATGTATTTTTTTTTATAATGGCACGTAGTTAGTCAGTTATTTTAATCATTTATAACTTTATATTAAATTGGTAAATGTACCAAATCACAACTAGTTAAGCTTGCCCGCTTTGGACTCTCTGGTAGAGCAAAGCGGGTTTATCAAATGTTTGTAAAGTTTGATAATGAATAAATATTGGGTTTGAAATAATACAAAAATCACTTTTTATTTTGAAGTTCAAGAACCCTGTCAGGAAATAAAACCGAAACTGTTGAAATAAAAACCCAAAAGCTACAATTTTCGAGCGTTCTTCGTTAACTTACCCGTTCTGGGCCACCCTCCCTAACTGTTAGTAATTTGACTAGTTTCATATTAAATCTCAATTTAGTTTTCTCAATATTGATTGACGTGATCTTTTAAAAATATTTCATATACTCTGTAAAAAAAAAGTTCAATAAGCATCTCTTCAACAAAACTAAAACCGCTCACCGTCCTCATCGAAACACTTATTTTTTTCCTATTACGCTCGTTACCTCAGGTGAGTCTGCGACCTATTGACCACGAACACGGGTGAAAGTAACTGTTTGGAATATTAAGTAGCAGTTCTGATTTCTTAAAACAATTAATTCTCATTTGATAAGCTATTTTAAAAATATATTTATTTTTTAAAAATGTTCAATGAATAATATTTTCATACATTTTATTTATAACCCCTTTGAAATTATAAAGTTCATATAATAGAAGTTATATATTTTCAAGAAAGTTTATGCGTGAAGATAATAAAAGTGCTAGATTGATTTGCTATCCCCATTTGTAAAAATAAAATTACCGAACAGAACCACACCTTCTTTTGCGTTGGAACTTCTTCATTATTTTGTGGGAGTGTAAGCAAAAACTATATCACAAATTGTGTGATACCATAATAAAAATCTGACAACGTTATTTGATATAATGATTCTTAACTGAATATTTATTGGAATTTTAAAAAGGTTAAAAGCAGTTTTAATCCAGAAAAAAAAAATTATCCAATCTTTTCAAGGCGCTGCATAAAAGATATTAGTTGCGGTGTGATATGTTTTTTACGACAAAAGGAAACTTCATCGAATTTAATAAGAATTTTTCACTTGATTTATCATTTAATTGCACTTTAATAGGACTTAGTGTACATCTACATTTACTCAATAATATTAAGTGGAAAAAAATCTTGGTTAAAACTGTTCTTTCAATACTTTTTGATAAAAATACGAATTTTAAAATTTGGCTCATACGCATAACTTTGTTGTGAAAATAATATATTAAAGTCAGTCAAATTTCCGAGAAATGGAGGTTTTTTACCTATGGAACAATATGGTCTCTAAGTCATGAGCCATGGTAAAATTGAAAGGCTCTGGCTAGAATGTGATAAGCCAAACTTTGAGATTTTTGTTCTGAATGCTGCTTTGATAAGTGAAATAAACATCACAAACGATTACGTCATTGTCAGAAAAACTTATATGGTTTTAGTATTGCAGAGTATAGGATGTATAACATCTATAAAAATATTTGTAGAATTTTTCAAAAGCTGGAAATTGGCTTTCCTTAAAAAAACTCATGTGGCATATCACATTCTTGCTCCGAGCCCTTCAATTATGACCGTTACACTACCATAAAGTGTTTTTTGCTTTCAATATTTTTCGTGTTCTTATAAACCATATAATGTTTTATTTGTAGAGTAAAATTTCACACGCTCGCTTTACCAAGATTATCTTGGTGAAGCTGGGGTTGTCAAATTTAGAGCAACGATTTGAGGAGAATCAGTGATAATTTTGAAAGTGAGTTAAATGTTGTCAAGAAAAATTGCTTATTGTCAACATTGTGTATTACAATACGAGATATAATAAATATGCAATTACAGTTTGAGGAATGTGATGTAGGGTAACACCCCCCAGTAATTGGCAGGTCACCAGTGATTGGCACTTCCAACAAAAATGTCCTAAAATAAGATTCATATCCAATCTTTTGAAAGTAGAGGGCTATATACCAACTGAATGTACAGTTATTTCAAAGATTATAACTTCAACTCATGTTACTAAATGGTAACAGTGCATAGGAAAGAAAAACAACTATAGCTTGTGTCAAATCAGACATTTTTGTTGCAAAAGCTTCTTTTCTGGCTTAAGGGAAGCATGCACATCAATCGATTAAAATCTGATTTAAAATAATTGTATTTTAAATTTTGGTTGTCAAAAGTTTTTGTTTAATTGAAAGGTGTTACTTTCAGTGGGCAGAAGTATTTTTTGTCCCTTTTTGGATTTTTGAAGTACTATTTATGTATACCATTTAGTGGTGCTTTAGTTTTGCTAGTCCCCAGTAATTGGCACATCTGCCAATAACAGTCACTAATGTGTTGTTCTTAATGTTGATACTTTTGTAGCGACAATATTGTATAGGTTTGTACTATTGATTTGAGTCCTACAGAATCTACTGTTAAATTTTAAAGAGAAACAACAAAAAACAAATATGTTTGATCATCACAGTCAGACATTGCGACTGTAGAGAATCGTTTCATTTTTCATGGTCCCTTAGAATCATCGGGTAATGTTCCTTTTTCTGTGGAAACAGCTATCATTTGTGAAATCAAAACTGCATAACAAGACCAACTGATGAAACAGAAATAATCTTGATATTTTTTTTCTCCATGTAATAGTACTCCAAATTTATTTTTTATTTCTCTAAAATACTTTTCAACGTCAAGATGTGTGATTCGCCATTAGTTTGTGTAAAATCACCTACTTTAAATTAACATTAATTATGTTTCTGATGATGATAAAATTTGTATGTAATCTAAAAGTAAAAAATAGAGTGATTTTCCTGTTATTATGTGCATGATTATTATGAGCAATTACTGGATCACGAGGTCTCATAAACTGAAGTATCAGGTGCCAATTATTCGTGATTTTGATAACTTTTTATACATATATTTTTATAAAAATATCTATTCAAATATTTTTATTTTTAGTGAACTAAATAGATGAATAGATGTGCATTCTTTGATACAAAAATATTTGCAAACGAATATTTGTTTTCTAAGTAATGAAAACAGATGTAAGTTTAAGGACAAAAAAGTGCCAATTACTGTAGTCGTTACCCTACATATTTCACAGGTTGGATACTTTTGGCTAATTTCGGTTGATTATTGTAACATAGCTTCTTCACTTGACAATCTAGCATTAAGCTGCTGTTGTAAAATATATCCTGTTTCAGTTAACCAAGGTATTTTTCCAACAATGGAAAAAAAAAAAACTTTAAAATTGATTTAAATAATTATTGCTTACTTCAGTCTCCGAAGTAAGCAAAATTGTTAAATCCATACGTTGTTCAATTTTCAATACTTAATAAATTATACGGAAAGAAAGACAGCTATTGGTTTTGATCATTATAGTTATAATATTTTGTTTGTTTCTGAGGTAAATGTTTTTAATACGCAGTAATTTCTGGGGAAGAAAAAAAAAAAAAACATTGTACCGGGAGTGTTTTTTTCAAGTGGGCTCAACCGAAAAGGGTTTTTTCGGGCTAGGCCCGGTGTTTCGAACCCTGCCATGTACGAACCCTTGCTGTAATCTGACCCTTTTTATAACGGTCCAAAAGACTTTTTGAAAATTTTCTAAAACCATTGAAAAAAAAGTAACAACAAATTCTGCTGGAAATGTTGTGAACTTTATTGATACACTTCTTTAATGTTTTGGAAATTAAACGGAGTGGCATCAAAAGTATCAAAAAGATCGAATTAATGAACTTCCAAGTTTTCCTCAGCGAAGTTTAAAATGATTTTCATTTTCTTTACAAGTATTTCTAGTGGATTATCAAAACCTAAGCAAAATTTGCAAATTTTAAAAAACGTTCTGTAGCTAAAATTTTGTGTACAAATTACTCTATGTATAGTCATTTCTTTTGCACGTTTTGTAAGATACATGGGTTCTAATTTTTTGTGCAAACATAAGTGGTAATCTAAAAATTCAAACAATCATAATTAAACCCCCCATTTATTTTGAAAACTGTACATATTTTTTGTTGTTGTTTATAACACAGCGAAGCTTCTTTTTACAATTTAATACATTTTTTTTACATCTATCAAATAAAAATAATTTAAAAAAAGCATGAACATTTCCGTGAAATTTGACTACCACTTGAAAAGCTGTAAATATTTTCTATAACCTTAAAATTTTGTCGATATTATTACTGCTAGATGAAATGTGTCGCCAAATATGCAAAAACGGCTTTCAGCTTTTCAATAACATCGTCATTACGCGCCCCAAACTCTTGTTCGCTAATAAATTTCTGCAGAACGTTTCCACTTATGAACATTAAAGTAATTGCGACGCTTTCTTTTCAATTACATTTCCTCTTGTAAAGCATGCGTGAAATGAAAAAAAAAAGAATGTCGCCAAATCCGACCTTGCTCACCACAAAAAAAACCCTTTCAGGAAATCTAGTAATACAGTTTAAACGATGCGGCAAGCTATGTGATTTATGCCATCCGCCAACTGGCCTCGAAATGTCCGTTGCCATTCTTGAAACGTAATAATATTGTTTTCCAGAGAGAGATGGCAAATAGAACTCGTTTAGGTATTCATTAATATGCAACAGGAAGCATATTGAAAAATAAAAATTCCAGTTCTTAAGGGGAGTAAATACGAACATAAGTTGACAATTTCGTCATTTCGTTAGTGCGCAATTATTATATTATGAAAGAAACTCCATTTCAGCACGCAAATCTTTAAGGATCAAAACAAGGTCTTGTCCCTACCGAATATTGGAAATAAATAGTCTTATCAAAACGAATTTCGGAATACATTATACGTAGAGCAACAACATTGAAATCTGAGACTGGTGAGTAGGGTGGAACGAAAAAAAATGTTTTTGATTTTCAATTTGCCGTAGGGCGGAAAAGTTGCCTTTTCATGCAAACAAGATGCAAAAATGAAGCACGTCTTGAGGCGCCGCAAAGAGCATGAAGTTTTTCGAAATTGCAATTTTTGCTACATTTTAATTTTTTTTTTTAAATTTCAAATTTATCTTTATGTTTCAAATGCTGTCGAAAAGCAATTTTTATGCTCAATAGGTCGCACAATAACCTTTTTTTTTTGTTGTTTGGATTATATCTTGAGGTGCCGCAAGAGCAAAGTAAGTTTCGCAAAAACGCACTTTTTGCCGAATGCACTGGCATCTGGGAGCTTGAGTCATTGCAGCAGCGGATGTTTAAATGGGGCGGGGCTGGTCAGCAGTGATTTGTGTGAGTGGGGCCAAGCTTAAATCAGGTGTCAATTTCCTTGTTAAGTTGAGTTAGTGAGTGACGTAAAATTTCGTTAGTTGGTAAGATACTTCATTGTTGTGAGTTGCAATGACTCAGTCTAAACAAGTGCAGACGAGACAAACATCAGAATGTCCTATTTTTGGAATCTTCAGCGATTTCAATGAAGTTTTACTACCTATTTACGAAGATGTAATGAAATGCTACTGTTTTATTAGACAGGGCTTAAAAAGTGTGACTGGAAAAGATCTTTCTGTAAGTGAAAAATGTATGACTTTTTAGTTTCCAGAATAGATTACATTTGGTCACGAGCTTCTTTGAGACAACAGGAATACAAGCCTAATGGATTCTTCGATGGTAAAACAAAAGAATCAAACGAATTTAAAGACAAAATAGGTTAACAGCTGGAAACCTGTTCTAATCTTCCTGTGGTTACTTCCTTACCTATAGAAAATAACCTTCTTTTTGAGAACATACAGGACATAAGTACCGATCACAAATATGTATTGGATATGTGTGTCACTATATCAAGTGGGACTTGCTCACTAGATTAATCTTCAAGGTACCTGGGAAAACTTCCCTACTCCAGATGACTTACATTTGCAAACCGTATATTTTGATTGTACGAGGCAACTAAAAATCAGACTGAAAATCTCAAGACTCAGTACATTGTTAAAGTGCAGTAAAGTATAGTTTCCTTTATATGGGCGTGGCATTTCGCTAAAATTGTTTGAAACAAATAATAACACTGAAATATATTAATAGTAATTATTATTCATTCATACATTTTCAGGAAAGGATCCATTTCTTGTACGGATCAAGTGGGCAATGCGTATGCTCCTGTGTGGTTTAACATCAAGTTAAAACCTTCTCGTACTTACGGCTCTAAACATTTATTTGAACGTATCTTACATTCACGATGTCTCTCTCATGATTTTGAGAACATTATAGACCGGGTTATATAAAAAAATGGGTATTTTGATGCAACAGAAAATCTCCATTTGGCTATGTTATGCAAAGAGCGTAGAAATGTAAGAGAACTTGGATTACGACGTGTGTTGAATGCAAGAACACGAAGTAGAGGCGGGGTTAAGAAGTTTAAAGTTCAACAAATAATTTTTGCTGCCAAAGTTTACATCGATTTGATCTCATGGGATGAAAATAAAATAACCGAACCCCCCTTGGTAAAACATTTGTCTAGTGAATCCCTCAAAGTGAAACTTGTAAACCCTAAGCGGCTCTTAAAAAGTATGGTTCAGTCGTAGGAGACAAAAAATTGACTCAAGAGTTATTTGGAAGAAAGAGTTATTTGGTACAAGAAAAAAAAAAACATTTTAATGTGTCAAAGAAGTAGACACAAACATCATACAGGTTTAACCATATATTTACAATCATTAAGAATACTTTAAATGGTAAACATGGAATTGCTAATGTCTTTTATATTATACTTGTGATACCCGCACGGCTTTGCCCGTTGTAGAAAAATTAAAAGGTCATTTGGTTTGCTTGTATATTTACAAATAATGTAAGAAGAATTTCTCGCCAATTGGTTTGCCCATGTTACGGTTCCACGTTGTGACAACTTGGTAATTTACTCGCCCATCTTATAATTTTGCTCGGGTAAATGTGATTAAAATTGGAATAGAAAAAGAACAAAATCGAATTTTCGAAAAATCACTTCGAGGTGCACACCCCCTATGCTACAAACTAACTTTGTGCCAAATTTCATGAAAATCGGCAGAACGGTCTTGGCGCTATGCGCGTCACAGAGATCTAGATCTCCAGACAGACTTTCAGCTTTATTATTAGTAAAGATTATGATTTTTTTTAAAACTGTATTTTGTAATTAGTATTTTTTTTTTCCAAATGTAATGCTTAAAAAAGTATTTACTGCCATATTTTGTGTCGTTATATATAGTAGGAAAGCATAAAAAGGAATTTCATTGTTAAATGGAAATTTTGGTTATTATCAAACTTTAAGCTCGTTGCGGCACCTAAAGATGTTGTAGTAAAGCAATGAAATTTCTTCTGCTTCTTTTTAAGCTTAAATGACAACTTTTCCCCCTTACGGCAAACCAAAAAATTGAAAAAAAAAAAAAAAAAAAAAAAAATTAAGGTCATTTTCTTTCTACTCTACTGGTGAGCCTCACATGCATAAAATCAAAATTTGGACATCAGTATTGCATAGATTGTTTATTGAGTGAATGATAAAAAAAAAAAAAATGCAGTGAGAAGATATGTTAAAATGCTTCATCTTTCTTTCGTGAGAAGCTTCAGTTTAAACTTTTTCTTACCTGCACAGCTTTGATAGAGCATTGCATTTTTCAAAAACTGAACTGAATCTTTTTTCAAAATTTTGATTCAGCGAATGAATTTTAAACCTAGACTAATATCTGTAGCTTTACCGTACTAATCTACGTTAAATCTGATATTTGGAGGAAACATATTTCCTTTTTAACGCGATGAATAAACCTTTATAATGTAAAGCACACTTTCAAGTGCCCTTTTTGAGGGGAAGAAGGGTGACGTGTTTTTTGGTAGAATAAATTCAAATGCTAGAAGTGATTTTAATTTGCTTATTAACTTGAAACTACTGCAGAAGATCCTCAATGTATCAATGCGTAAAAAATCCAGAACCTCAGCGCCTTTTTTAAACAACAAAACTTTTTTCGGATTAAAGGTTCTGAAAATATTTCACAATTTGACCATTATCTTCAAAATTGCTTTCGAATGAGTTTGTAATTTTTTCCATGTTTTGTTTTCCCCAATTTCCAAAACTAATATACCCAAACGATTGAACTCTAAAATTGATTATTGCTCGGCGTTTTCTATTGTCCATCTCAAGGTCTTAAACTATGTCGCTGTCAGGCATCTACTTTTACAATGAATAGATTTGTTATCGAAACATGCCATCTTTTTGCTTCGGTATAGTTACATGACAATTTCTCCAAAGAGGAAATTCCCCTAATCCTAAAAGTTACGGCGTGCAGCAATTGTTTCCATTGTCTTAAATACTATACTCTGTGGCCGATTAAATTTCTTAAGTAGTTATATTGCTGAAACTATACATCATTGTTTGCTACTGGAGTTTTTAAAAGGAAGAATGGAATGTCGTATAAAGTTTTTTTTTTCTTTTTTCAATGTTCAGGACAAGTATTTCGGCACTTTGATATTTATCAACTTATAGATTGCTTTTGTTATAACAACAGCTTATTGTCATGAACGAAATAAACGAAGGGAGAAAATTAAAATTCTCCTCCAGTAAGAATTAAAATGAAAAAAATTTGACGCGTGTACCCCATAACTTCCTTATAAGCCTATTAAATAAACGATGTTAAAAGAATGGGTGCGTGTATTCCTATCTTAGTCTCCATCACCCATAAAAGTATGGTAAACGTAAAGAATGACCCTATCAAATGAAAATAAATTAGATTTTTTTGTTGGAATCTGAGACCTCAAATTGCAATTTCAAAAACATGTAGAACATTACATACAATATAATATAACGCCTTAGAGTAAGGCAAAAACCTTTTACATTATAACTCCCTTACGTGCAAAATACCGACTGCCCAGTTATGACATCCAGAGACTGCAGTTTCGTTTATGTTATGGACTCATCAGTCATGAAGAGTGAATAACCGAGCTAGAATCTCTCATTGAAACTGAGATTACCTTCAAACAAGTAGTTAAAATGAAAATATGTGCCTCCAGCTCGGTGACACACTGATGTCTCTGGATGTCATAAGCGCGTAGTCGGCGTTTTCCAAAGTGTGGAGCGAACCGATGCAAAACAGTCTTACAAGTGCTGAGAAATTTAACATTGGTTAAGCGGGAATCTCTCTAAATATCGTCAAAATGACTCTGGATTCGGAATCTCATTCTTGCTGCTAACTTGGCGATATGCAGTTAATTTAGCAACAACAGGTTGGTCGTTGTATTGCCGAGTGGTCATCGATTTATGACGGTACTTCAATCTGCATTAAAATTTCCATTTCCCCCCGCTAGAAACGAGTAAAGAGCCCTTTTGAAGCAACGGATTGCAGTCAAAAAGGGAGGAGCGCAACTTTCGCCCATACAATTCCATAGGGCTCGACCGATGGCATTTTTTGGCCGATGGGCCGATGCCGATTGTTGGCCGATTGTTCAAAGGTGGCCGATGGCCGATGGCCGATTGTTTTCCTCCAAATGGCCGATTGCCGATGGCCGATGGCCGATGCTGTTGGCCGATGGCAAAAAAAAAAAAATAACAGAAAAAAATTGATAAGATTGTCAGGGATTTAAAGGATCATTGATTCATTTCACATTACTTCCTTTCAACGAATAAGGAACTGTAATCCCCCCCCCAAAAAAAAATCAGATTTCGACCTAAATTTTTATTTTACGATCATCTAATTTAAACTTCACAAGTTTTTTCGGCGCACATGTACATGCATATGTACCTAAGAACACATAGATGACCGAAATATCCATTTTAAACGTCTCCTTAGTAAATTATCGCAAATTCTCTTGTGATGTCTTCATGCGCGTCAACTTACGTCACTCAAAAACGTTATGAAATAGTAAGTTGAAAACTCATACGTACGTAGTATGATCTAAAAGTTTCAGGACAAGTTTTATAAAAATTTACCGTGAATAGTTCACATTACCGAAGTACATCTATCTACAAAATAGTCACCTTGAACGACTATGCACTTCTGCCAACGTTCGAATAGCTTTTAGAAGGACTCCTGGAAGACATTTATCGCAACCTCCTGTAAGGCCTCTTGCGCTGCTGTTTTAACTTCATCGTGGGGAAGAAGGCGACTTTCATGTTGAGGTTGCACGGTTCGATTGGTCAATACTCTGATAAGACAAACAAATAACACAACGTTTCGTCGGACTTAGCTCCGTATGACTTTTACCTGTTCCCAGAAAAAAAAACATTTGCATGGACGCCGCTTTCTTCCGTCAGGAGAAGATAAAGCTGCATCACAGAAGTTAGCGAAAAATGGTTTTCAGGAGTGTTTCCAAAAGTTATACGAACACTGGCAGAAGTACATAGTCGCTCAAGATGACCTTTTGAAGGTGGATGTGCTTCGGTAATGTGAACTATTCTGGCTAAGGTTTTATACAGCTTGTCCCCCGAACTTTTGGATCTTACTACGTACAATATGTATAGGGTGTAGTTATTCTTCTCCTTTTTTGACTGCTGTATGATGGAAGACAAAGAACAACAGTTTTAAAAAAAGGAAGAAAAACAAAGAGACTGTTTAATAAACAATTGATTTTTTTTAATTGAACATATAACTAAGATTTCAGTAATATTGTAATAATGTATGGATTTAGGTAAACTAAACATAGTTAAAAAATATTAAATTATGTTGTTTAATCATTCAAAAAAAAAATTAAGAATAAAACTATGAAATCGTCAACAAATTACGCAATTAAAGTGGAAAGATTGCACGTAGACATTTTTTAGTCATCAAATTAAACAAAAAAGGTAACAGATAAAGTACAATATTAAATCATAATAGGAATATTTTTATACTCATTTAAAATTTATGAGTAGAAAAGTTTGCATTTTTCATAAAATGTATAACAGTGACGTAAATTTTGCGGAAAAAAGAAATAGCCATGAAAGCAGCGAGATTCCTAAAACGCAGCTACAATAAACAAACTCTATTTACACCACCAAATTAATAACTGAATACATATACTGAATACATATACTACTTGATCTGATGTTTGCTCACGTAATATTGAACAATTTGATTGTTTAATCTTTTATGAAGCACTACAAACAAGTTCAAATTAAGTTTTTCAATTTAGCAATAATTTTCTGAAATTTAAAAAATTGCATAATAGAAAATCCTTGAATCTTTTCTATAACATATTATTAAACATATGATGAAAATTAAAATAACTTATTCATTGATTTTAAATAAATACATAAAAATAGTTACTTACTACAGAAAAAAAAATCAATCGCTATTAATGATGCAAAAAAGATGGCGCATTACAAAATATAGGTGAAACAAGTATAAGAAATACGCAAAATGGCATTTCTTGACCAAACTAAAGAATCGCTAAATATTTAAGAAATGCTTGAAACGACGAGGATGGGTTAGGGGGGTCACCTTCTGATTTTGGAGTAACTCACAACGTTAAACTTCGGCTCCAACTTCGACTTAATATTTTTAGTGCAGAACCGCTACCACCAACGCCTCGGAAGAGTTTCTGAATCTACTTCAGCAATTCCGAAGAAAAAAATTCAAAACTCCCTTTGTTTTCCGAATTATGTCACCATTCAAAACGTCTTTAATCAATTTCTTACATTAATACTCTAAATTCTTCCTAAACAATAGACAAAGCTTGAAAAAAAATCTTTAATTTTATGAATGGTGTTAGTTTTAAACAACTCAGAAGTACAACTAGAGTTTAATTTCAGAAATTGAGGGAGTGGGAAGAGGGGCACGCAAGTGTTCTCGGAAATACAAAAAATAGTCGTAAAAAATAGAGTTCAAAATAAACATAAACATTCAGCAGAAAAACCCTTTTAAAATTTGCACCCGAGTTTGTTTTGACGTGCAGTGGCGGATTTAAAATATAGCATAAGTTGCAATTGCGCGAGAGACCCCATAACCATAGGGGCACCGCAGGAGTTACAAATAAATGCTTATGGTAAATGTTTACAACTTCTGTGATAGAGAAATAGGGCCCCAAAATGTATTTCGATTTGCCCCAAACTTGTAGCTCCGCCGAAGCGATACAGAAAAGATTGCATTACTGTGGTTCATATTACAAATATCGAAATATTAAAAATTATCGTCGGTTCAACGGGAATCTAACAAAATGAAACAAAACCGGTTTCGCCATCTCATATTTGTTTCCATGGTCTCCATTTCGGCAATACATCACCAAATGATCGTCAGTCTGAGACGCTATGTTAGTTTTGCATTGAAATAAGTAATTAATAGCCACAAAAAAATCAGTTAATAGGCTTTTTAGAACACCCGATTGAAAACAAAAAGGGAAGTGCACAACTGGAGCGTGCGCACATCCAACATGCGAAAATTTAGCCTTCTACAGCTTACCATCTTAGAGTTATGACTTATGAGAGATACATACGTACATCCAGCCGCAAGAAACAACGCAATGATTAACTTGTTTGGTACCTGAATGCAGTATTAAAATCTCTTTCAGGGGTGACTAAAATAGAAATTCATACTGAAATTTAAATAAACAATTTTGTATGAAAACAATAACTCCTTTTACTTTGTATTAAAAAGTAAAACAACAAAGGTCCTTTTTTTTTCAAAAACATCGGCCAATTCCATCGGCTTTTCGATGTTTTTAAGGCCGATGGGCCGATGTTTCCTGCAAGTTAGCATCGGCCGCCGATGCCGATGCCGATGGCTAAATTGTTGAACCATCGGCGCCGATGCATCGGCCAGGCCGATGCATCGGTCGAGTCCTACAATTCCAACCTTCTGTGTCATGTGCACTATAAATTTGTAGGCATAAAACCTGCTGTTGAGAAATTTAATCATACCAGAACTATACAAACGTTACTAAATACTTTTCATTTCTAAGTGTTGAGATAGTCTCTATGGACCTCTTACAAGTTCTAATGTTTCAAGTTCTAGGGATGTGCTCCAAGGAAACGTTAGTTATTCAGCTCATTCCAACAGGACTATTTAAAGTAAGCATTTTTCAAGTTTTTCATGAAAGGAATATACAGAGAAACCTCCCAATAGCGGACAGTCAAGGGACCAGAAGTTTTGTCCGTTATTGGGAGGTGTCCGCTATTAGGAGGAACTACTTAATTTACCTTTTTCAAAATGGGCTGTTGTTCCCTTTTTAGAACACAATCGAAACTATTGCGAAAGGTTTACTACATTTTACGTCAAGTGTAATTAATCTGTTTTTTCTTAATACAGATATACTGACAGCACACACTTGTCTTAAAAAGCATTAATTAAATTAAAGTAAACAGTTAAAACTGCATTACCAACGGCGGCGATTCGGCGGAGCAACCCCCCCCCCCCCACACACACACTTTTTATGGTTAATTTATTTATTTTATCTCGAGTATCACTATTGCATGATGCATGATTGACAGTTGGCAATATGACCTTGAATATGGGCAAACTTTTTCATTTCTAAAAATTAAACAACCCAACGAAACCACGGCGCCATAAAGCCGACTACTACCGGCGCGGCGCCGGTCTGCTCAATTGCATCTCTTGAGAGTCCCAGTTAGAAAAAGCGCCCAATTTCCTCTTTTTTATCGTAACCTTTGAATAGTTATTGTGTACAAAATTCATTAAAATCTGAAGAAAAACGTACGTTAATTGTTTGACTGACATCAGTTTTGACTTATCTGCTTCAATACTCTCAAAACTAGCAGTTACAAAATTATGACTTTTATTTTCTTTTTCATTTTTTGCTGCCCGCAAAAAGTACCATGCCATTTAGTTCTTTTTTTTTTCTGCCCCCAACTTTTAAGCCCCAATCGCTGCATCTGCTCATTTAAATCCAAATCCCTTTTAATTCCAAGAAACAGTGATAAGGAAATGACGGGGGGGGGGGGTGGATATCAGTTGTGGAGGATGAAAAGCTTTGTAATGCAAGCAGTTACTAAGATATTCTGTGAAAAGAAAAAAAAAAAAACCGGAAGTGCTACGATCGCAAGGTAAATTTTTTGTGAAATAACTGTCCGTTATTCGGAGTGTCCGTTATTCAGAGTGAATTACATGGAATGGCCTATATTGAGGGACTGGGACTTGCAAAAATGTCCGTTAATTAGAGGTGTCCGTTATTCGGGAGTGTCCGTTAAGGGAGGTTTCACTGTACTTGAAAGAAGCTACAAGAGTTCATAATAGAGCTCTCGCACTTTAATGCAATATTTTGCTAAAATTTCGTCAATTTAGAAATAACAGAAAAAGAGGAAAAAATCTTTCATTTAAATAAAAAAAGTTAAGTTAAAACAACATACTGACAACAACTCTCAACAATGGACAGTGTCTAATAAAAATAATATTTAATTGCCATCTTCGTTGTTCTTTACTTCTGGTTGCCACAACGAAATGATATTAAATTTATATTCATATTTTCTGTGTAGGTAGGCACATATTCAAGTTATTTTAAAGTTTTTAAAAATGAAAATACCTTTCGGTATTTCGTCTACATTTCACATTAGAGCCATTCCATGAAAAAGCCGCCATTTTGTCGTGCACGTGACTGCAAATTTGACAAAAAGAAAAAAAAAAAAAAAAAAACACGCCTACTTACAGGTAAATACATTAATTTCCCAAAACCAGGTTAGGCAACCCCCCCCCCCCCACTTCAAATGAAGGCCTGCTGAAAAGTAATAATTTTAAACGGTAATAAGCAAAATATTTTACTTAAGAACTCACACATACGTTAGGGGTTTTAAAAGCAGCAAAATTTTATTCATTACCCTTTTATTATTATTATTTTTTTTAAATGAAATATATATGCTGTTATGTGCAGGACAAAATGTCCGTTTTTCGGTGCCCATTAGTAAATATGGAATAATCATAAAATTACGAAACAGCATGTGACTCCTATTTCTAAGAATTCTTTTTGTCTTTGTTACGTTTTGCTACCAGGTCATATACTTGCAATAACACGAGTTTCCAGATCAAAAATTATAAACGCCCATTTTCTCACGCGTTGTTAGTCCGCCCTTCCGCAAAATATACATTCTTCGATGCAAAAACAGAAGGAAAATACTCCCATGAGGAGTTTTGACCTCAATGTAGGGCTCGAAAATTACTGGATGTCATTCGGAGACTATTTTTATGATGTTTAAACACCCTCATTAGTTTATTTGGAACCTCCGAAATAACTGGTTTGATTGAGTGTCATTAATGGAGGGACATGAACAATTTCCGTGCGAGATATCTGCTCTGAATGATTAAGAGGAATTCTTAGTAGATGAATGATTTCTAATGAGCGCTATTGAAATGAGTGAAGTATCCTATTCCGGAAAAAATCCCAGGAATTAAAAGCGACTTTAAATATTTCTCGTTATCCGTATAGTTCTAAGTCTTTTCTGAAGTACATGCTTTTGAATAAAACCTGAAAATTTCATTTTTAAGACTTAGACAAATGATGTTATTGCAAAATACAGTGAAACCTGTGTAAGTTGACCTCTTGCGGTGGTTCATTTAAACAGGTGGTCAATTTGAAAGGGTTTGTCATATGATTCTCAGCCAAATTTGTTGCATATTGGTGGTCAACATAGACAGGTAATCAACTTACAAGGGTGATCAACTTTACAGGTTTCACTGTACCCCCCCCCCCCCTTTTTTTCCCGAGGTTTTTGCTTTTGTAGTTTCTTAACCTTTATTTATTTCTGCATGCAACAAAGTAGAAAGCCGATCATATGATTACATGAATCATTGTGATCATATACAGTCTTTATTCTTCCTTTTGGTTGGGAATCTTTCATTTTCGGGATTTTATTATTATTTATAACTCGTTTGGGGAGATTCTTTCCTCATTCTGTAAAAATAATTTTTTGAAGGTTTTTACAAATACTAATTCATTTTAAAATTGTTCATACCTTATGTTTCGGGAATCTCTAAGCATTTTTGGAGGATTATCGAAACATAGAAACACGAAATGTTAGCTGATAGTAATCGGAAAATTTTAAGGCTGGGTTATTAAGAAAACTACCCAATGCACTGTCTCATGCTGACCTTAAGCTACACTGCATCTAATGAAGTGGTTCTCAACCGGTGTTGCGCGTACTTCTTGAGATGATGGAAAAATGTGAGAGGTGTGCGTTTGTAAGGGAGTTTATCTGTAAGGGGTACCAGAATGTAGACAAAATAATGTTAATAATGCTTGAGAATTTAATCATGACAAAAGTGAGTTATATTGTGTGATTCTACATTGAAGCAAAGGTATTTGCACTTTGTTAATCAACATCTGTGCTGGTATTGAAAAAGAACACAAATGACAAGCAGACATTGCTGTGAAGTTACTCTACGGAAATTATTAATTTTAGCGAAAAAGGGTTTTCGAGTTTGTCTTACCTGATGAGCTAGTTAAGATATCGACTTGTGTTGAGAATTATTTGCTGCAGTATTTAACCAAGATGGTGCCAAGTATTGATAATAATTTTAACAAAAAGTTCCGTCTAGAACTAAACGAGCCTACTTTCCCGTATACCCATACTACTTTCTATTACCTGAACAATATTCTCAAAAATAGCAAAAATCGCAAGTTGTTACAAACATATTTTTTTAAAATATTTTAAGCTGATTTCTAGGAATAAAATATTTCTTACTCATCTAAGATATTAGATGCGTAAAAAATAAATAAATAAACAAACAAATAAAATAGCAGCAGCTTTTAAACAAAGCAGCTAATACAATTTTTTCCCTTAAAAAAATTATTTAACAACTTACAAAACGAAAAAATAATAATTAAAATTAATAAGCTTATTAAAATAAATACATCGTATCAAAAAAAAAAAAAGTTTCTTTTTCCCCCGTTTCCAAAAATATTTTTTTAAATGAATTAATGCACGTACCAAAATAGATAAAAACAATAAAATGGCAATTTAAAGAAATAATTTTCACTGTCAAAAAAAAAAAAAAAATGTCTGCGCATATCTTTATGTAAAAACATTAATGACTTCGAGTTTATCCGCCGAAAACTGAATACCTAAATTAGAACTTTAGCGTGAAAACAAAAACAAGTCATGTTAACAATAATTATTTCACAGTTAAAACCATAGCTGCGGAGTCGGAGTTAATCTCATTTTGGGATAAAGGAGTTGGAGTCGAATATCCAAGAATCGGAGGCAGTCATTTGTCCTCCGTGTATAAATTTTTGATAAAGCTACGAAGTCAGAATCGAAGTCGGGGAGTCGGAGTCCGACTAACTGTCGGGCACAGGAGTCGGAGTCAGGTGCTTCTAAATTCTCAGAGTCGGAGTCTGGAGTTTGTCGTCAAGAGCTATTTCCAACAAAAATTGTTTGAAGTAAATCCGCCTTCAAGTACTGAATCTGCATTGGCTTTGTTTCCCCGTAGGCGCTAATGTTAAGGGATTTGAACTGTTCAAAATTGAACGGAAAATTGTTCAAATCAAAAAGATATTTTATATACAAGTTTTTCATCAAAAGCTTTTTCCTACAAAGTTTGAAGCAAATTCGCCTCACAGTTCAGAATAGACTTGCATTTCCCCGTAGGCGCTAATGTTAAGTTTTTTTGAACTGTTCAAAATTGAACAAAAAATAGTTCAAACCAAAAAATGAAATATAGGAATGAGGTGTCCTCACCGCGATCTTTCGAACAAAGAAAAAAAATTTGTTCGAATCGGGCTACTCCTTCAAAAGTTATTTGGGGGGGGGGGGGACAGACAGACGGACAGACATTTCCCCCATCTCATGCAATACCCTACTTTCCAATTTTTAATTTTTCGATAGATATTTAATTATTTTTTTTATTTTTGACTTTTTTTGTTTTTTGTAATACTTTCAAGATGCATTAAGCCTTCTTTCATGGTTTTTTCGGATTTTTCTGACTTTTACTGGGAAAGTAGACTAAAAAATACATATACAAAATAAAAATAAAAATAATATAGCTTCCTCAGAATTTATTTGATTACAACTTTTAATTTTGTGTCTAATTAACAATTTCAATAAAACATCCAATAAAACTAAAGTGCTTCATTTCTAATTTTTCCAGGGTTGGGAACAAAATATATGTTTTTAATGCAAATTATACCAAAAAGCAGCAAAAATCACACCCAATTAGATGTAGATATTTTGATTTCCCAAAGACGGGGGGGGGGGGGGGGGGGGGGGTTATGGGGCTAATGCCCTCCTAAATGACGATGTCAATGGGACTTGAAACGGTGAGCTGTACCCGAGTAGCATCAACTCATCGGCCGATCATCGGCCGTTCATCGAAATCCGATCAAACTTTGATCGGTCGATGATCGGCCGATGATCGGATTCCGATGAGTTTTCATCGGAAATTGCTCCAATATGTCTCATCGGCAATAGTAGAATCCGATCATCGGTATCCGATGAATTTTGCTCCCTATACCGATGAGATTTGGAGCAATATACGAGCAGTGTTTTTCCGAGGCGATGGATTTTGGATGAAAATACGATGAGATTTGGAGCAATATACGAGCAGTGCTGTTCCGAGGCGATGGATTTTGGATGAAAATACGATGAGATTTGGAGCAATATACGAGCAGTGCTGTTCCGAGGCGATGAATTTAGGATGAAAATACGATGAGAAGTAATAACAACCGCGATATAGGGACAAGCAGGAGGAAAAAAAAAATTAACAGTGGGAAGATGGGTCCGCCATCTTGGATGATCACGTGACACTTCCGCCATCTTTAAAACTTTCAGAAGGGGTATTTTCGGATGACGTCATTTGGGACAATTATTTAATATACTTTAATTTCTTTTAATAACTTGTTTAGTTAATTTCTAATTTAACAACTTCTGATGAACGTGATTCATGAGCTCAATCTAAGTCGCTTTAGCCGGGAATCGAACCCTAGACCTCTGGAATACGATATTCATACGCTAACCACTAGACAAGCAATGCTCTCTCTAAAGAGGAAAATAATGTATTAAATGGAAAATCATTTGTGGCGCCATCTATCGGGGGGCAAGGCCATGACAGATTTCTGAACGGAAAGTGAGAATTTTATTCAGTGAATATACTTGTGGCGCCAGCTAGTGAAGAGTCGGAGTCCATCATTTTGCTCTCAAACCGAGACGGAGTCGGTAATTTTGGGAGTCAAATTGAACAGCATGGAATTGTTTTGGAGATAGAGAGAAATCATTCAAGAGTCGGAGTCTCATTTTGTTTGCAATTCCAGTGAGGTAATCGGGGTTGGAATCGTGGAGTTAAAGTTGAATTGATTTTGCAGCAAATCGGAGTAAACCCTTCCAAAATCCAGGAGTCGAACTCGGAGTCAAAGTCTCAGTCATTTTTCCTCAGATTCTCAACCCTGAATGTTGATCCGTATAGCCTTACGTTTGATCAATAGTCGGATATTCGAATAAAAAAACTTTTTCCGATGAAATGTAGCTAGGCAAATTTTCATCGGAAAATTTGATCGTTACGATCTCTTTTTCCGATGAAATGCAGCTCGACAAATTTTCATCGGGAAATTTGATCGTAAATATATAGTTTTCCGATAAAAAACAGCTCATCGAAAACCGTTCTCGGATTCTGATCGCAACGATATCAGCGTGCATTACGCGATGAGTTTAGGAGGAGTCGATGATCGGCCGAGCAAAATCCGATGAGTTGATGCTACCTGGGTATGTTCTGTCAAAAACCGAGCGTTTAATTTCCTCTATGACGGCGGTACGTTGAAAAGAAAGGGATGGATTATAAGCCTCCGATTGAGAAATAATTCATTTTATAACTTTCTTTTCTGGCACTTCTTTCTTCGTTCTTGTTCATCTAGCATAGCTATTCCAAAGTATGGAAAACATAACAAAAAACCATCAGAAAGAGCAAATAAAAATCAATTTATTAATGTTTGTTTTGAACTTCTAATGTATTTTTCAAGATTCGAGAAAATTTCTAAGAGAAATGATCTGTTTTAGATTTTTAAAACTAAGCTCTGAAACTCCTGTAGCCGAAGCTCTAATGGGGTTAAATTTCTGAAAACTTTAAAAGGTAATAACTGAAGCAATTTACCTTCATTAAAATAAAGTACAGCAAAAATGAGTCTTTCATCTTTGAGCTTTATTTAAAAAAAATCTTGACAAGTTGAAAGAGTTTATTACGGATTCTGAAAAGCTTTTCTCACTAATTTTCCAGTTTCCTGCAGTCTTTTAGGCCATAACGATGTGAAATTAGTTTTCCTTCCTTGAAAAATAGCTGTTCCTATCGGTGCGCATCTCTGCTGATTCTCATTTCCGACATCGTGAATTGATAAGTTACAAAGTGCTTTTACTGCCTCGAAATTGCACAAAAATGCATAAAAACGCTTAGTAGCAATAAAAAAGTCCTTTTAAAAGCAAATAAATCAGATAGAAGTACTTACTGATGGCATTTTTACTTCATACGTTGTGACGTTTAGATATATCATTGCAGTTTGACATAACAGATATAAATTTCTCTTTGTTGGAATATTGGTGTCAAAAGATCTTTATCAAAAATTTATTTGAATCAAAGTGACCGCTCAGGTTCAGAAATTATGCATGCTACACATTTTCCTGTGTGGGGCCAGTGTTACGTTTCTTTTAACTGTTTAAAAATACCTTCAAAATAACCAGATCAAATATGCCTTGCACATAATCTACGTGAAAAGTTATATACAATAAAGTTTCTTCAAAGGGAATCAGCCTTTAGTTTGGTATTTATCATGCTTTAAATTATCCCGTAGGATCTAACCACTAACTATTTTTGAACTGTTCAAAGAATATCTTTGGAAAAGCCAAGTAACACAAAAACATTTATACATTCTACTTCGAAAGTTTGTGCCATAAAGTTTCTTTGGAGAACAGACGTACCGACCAACAGACACATTATACGACATTTCCATATTTGAAAAACCTGCTATGATTTTTTTTTTGTTTCTCAGTATTGAATTAATGATTTTGCTTTCGCCTTTTTTGTTTCTAGCGATTTTTTTTACATTTCATTAAACTTTCTTTTAGACTCCTAAAATAAATTTAAAGAAAATTAAAAAAAAAAAAAAAGAATTTTCGTGAATAAAAGCGAGAAAGGATGCAGACCTTCATTGGTGCCTGTCAAAGCCATTAATAATTAGCTTGAATTTTCCTGTCAACTTGCCCCACATAAAAGTTATTAGATTCATGCAAACACTTCTACTTTAAACTTCACGCATAAATTATTTTTTGAAAAAGTGAGAAAGTCTTTAGATAACTTTCTCACATGACCTTGTGAAAACAATTAACATTCACGTCGTGTTTTTCATCTTCTTTCTGTTACGAAATGTCTTCAGCATATAATTTGAGAACATTCTCTTCAACACGTGCGAGGACTTGAGAGAGTTGGAGGTGTCTCATTCTCATTCAATAACTCTATAAGTACTTGGTTTCTTATTTTCCAATCACCGTTCAAGAAGCTTAATTCGCTTGGAAGCTCACAGAAATTCTGCAAATAAACATCTCTTCAATTTTTGAATTTTAGTAAATTTTTTACCCATTAGATGAAATTCTTGAAATTTTCGTATGAAAGTAAGCTTTGCAAACTAATTAGAATCCCTCAATTCTTTTATTAAAAATTAAGCTCTGAGTATAGACAAATAACAAAGGGCTGCTGATTGCTCAGGTATTTGCGAAGCAGTGCCTGAATTCAGGCACTATTTTTATTATTCACCACTTTATTATTCAGAGCAGTGCCTGAATTCAGGAGTGCCCACAGAGGGGATTATGGCGCAAGTTGCGCCATCAAGATTTTTGGAGGGGATTTTTTAAATTAGTATTTATTTTTTTGTTTAAACTGATTTAATAATTTATTCTTAATTAAAACTATGAATTTTGTTTTATTTTACTTTTTTTTATTTATTAAAATTAGTTTGTGCGAATGTGTGTGTATGTATTATTGGTGTAGCACAGAACTTTTCTAACAAAATAATAATTTTTATTATTATAAATAAATAAATAAATAAATAAATATTTTAAAAATTTTTGAAAAAATAAAATAAAAATAAAAAAGAGGGCTAAAAAAATTAAAAAATGAATAAAACGGGCAAAAGGGTTGAGAAAAGGGGGGGGGGGGGGCTTTGCGCCATTGAACTGGGCATCTCTAGCCTGAATGGGTGTATACTGTGTTGAATTTACACACACACACACACACACATATATATATATATATATATATATATACATACTAGAGGACCCAACAGACGTTGTTCTGTTCAAACTTTGTAAATTGAAATGTTGAAAATTTTCAATAAACTATCAAGTATTTGAACCGTTTTGTTGAAAAAAATAAGTAAATAGAAAATATTTTAAGCTGCTTGGTGTCAGAATGCGTATATTTATTACAACTTGATTTATCTAGTGCCCACTGAGCAGTTGTTTTATCAATTAATTTTTCTCGCGTACTTGAAAGATCTTCATAGATTGCATGATTTATTCCTTCAGACATACTCAAAGGATAAAAATCATCAGATATTGAGCATAAAAAGCTAACTTCTCATTTAGAAAAAACGGGAAATCCCACTGCAACGTACCCCATATGAAAAAGAATAAAACAATCGAATGGATAGCGTTTAAAAAATGATAAATGTAAAAACAGTTCCCTGAATAAGCAAAAATCACCTCTCCCCCCTTCCGATGTAAAATAAACACGTTCTTCAACTAAAATGACTAAACATTCTTTTTTTTTAAAAAAAAAAAGTTTTTTTGCAATTTTAAATATTTCACCAAATGAACAAAAAATACAATGAAGTACATTAACAGTAGTAAGCAAATAATCACACAACTGTATTGTTATGGCCAATGTCGCCAAGCCACCACGTTCCTGTAATTCAGCCGATCAGTGAGCGAAACGAACTCCGACTGATTAGCGGTCCCATCTTTTGAAAGAAAACTTCATATATTTGCTAATTTGTTCTTTCCACCAAAGATAAAAATCTTCCACTGCATTGATCTTGTGTGTACAGAACTACCCTGTTGTAATTTATCTGGACGAAAATAAAATTTGTTTCGTCTTCAAATTCCACCATTTTTTCCTTTAATAATGTACTGATTAGTTTGTTAATCTTTAAAGCATTCTTGCCATTGGTGCCAAAACTCAGATGGATTTGAACCGAGAAACAAATGTTGTTATGTAGGGAATTTCTTATCATTTGGTTAGGATAACCTAAAGCACCAATCCGATCCGGTCACATGGTTTACCTACGACGAAAAATACGCGTTTTGCGTGAACTTAGTGAACGTATCCCGATTTCTTCCTGTACTTTTACTTTAAAATATATCACTGGACCTAAAATCGTTGCTTTCAAGAAATGAAGGCTTTACTCTCTCTCATTATCACAGTAGGAAATTTCTTAACAAAAAGCAGAGCTAGCTTTCTTATTCGCAACTCCAACGAACTATAGGTGGCACTGAAGTCACTGTCTAATGGCGGAATTGAAAACTAAAACAAACGCACATGGTAACGAAGAAAATGCTAAAAGTGTTGTGATTTTTGTTCGTACGTATGATTTTTTCGCTTTATTCTTTTTAAATTAATTTTCAAAGTCTTGTGGATATTCTGGCCCACGTAGAAAGAAATGAGAATTCAAGAAGCATTACTAAACGTCAAAGATTAATGCAAACTACGTAGTTCGTAGTTCTAAGCAGCTATTTCCACGATGTTGAATTCGATATTTATCAATTCTTGATAAAACTAAATAATAATTGTGGCCTGGCAAGAATAACAATTAACGCTAGAAAATTCAATGTGACATTACAAATTGTTATCGAAAGAAGATGATACTTTTTTGCCTTGCTTGGCTAGCGCTTATTTTTTTTCCATTTGTAGCTGAGTTATTTCTCTCGAATTCCCGAATCGGTTCATTTAAAAATTTTCTGTTTCGATTTTCCTAATTTCTGAGTTACGATTTAATTGTGTCATGTTATGCAAATCATCAACAAAATTCTCACGGATATATGGTGGTAGTTTTCTTTTCCGTTGATTGACCATTATTTCCTTTTACTTATCAAATTCTGTAATCTTACTACCATTTTATTCCACTCATGATAAAAATTAAAAATGGTTTAACTAAAAACGCGAAATCTCGCCAAGGCTACTTTGCTCGCACTATACTAAAATTATAACCCTAAACAAATTTGGCGAAACCTTTCAGCTGAAAATAAAAGGAATAAAGTAAATTCTTTCTCGGTTATTCATTTTGTTCTACGATAATATACTCAAGAAAATATTTTGCATACTGTCCATTCCAACTAAATGCTGCTGTAAAATATGGTAAGTTTAATTAACTTAAGATTAAAAAAACCCCCATATTCTTACAAATTCATACAAAACAATAAAATTTTTTACCTTGTATAACGTTATCCAAGTTTGTTAATCCAGAATTTTCGCTTTCACCAATTATTAAGGAAATAATGAAAACTAACATTATTTTGAGAAGCTCGAGAATACTACTAAGGGACGAATTAATTTCTGTAGCTGAAAGCAAACTAAGACACATCGATTGCGTTAATAAATACTCAGAACAAACTGCTTGTGTTTACGTCAACAGACACACGTGGAACGCAACGTGGCAATGTTTTAGTTTCATTTGCAGTTTTGTAAATCACCGCAAGGTAGCGTATTCGAGCGCTGGAGTTCCGAATTGTCCTTTCGCAACGGGTTAAATATTTATTTCAGTTCTCGCTCAACAATAGGTTAAAATAAATACTAATCATTTGGGAGATGTAACCGTCCACTGTTTAAATTAATTAATTAATTAACAAAAGTGTTTCCGATTCGATCCATCGCGCTTCGAAACCATGCTTGCCACAACTTAATTACACACAAAAAATTTTGATCAAAATCGGTCCATCCGTTAAAAAGCCTTATGGTGACAAACGTCCGCACAGAAAATTTTTATATATTAAGATTTTTGCCACTTTTCAATTTCAAAAAGTCCTCTTTTTTTCAATTTTCCTTGAGCAACCTCTACGAAACGAAGGGTCCGCAAACTTGGGGGAGTAAAAAAGAGAAATTACTCAAAAGTTATTAATATACTGCTTTTTCTATTCTGTAAGATTTTCGACATGTAAATGGGGAGAAAAACTTGTGAAGTGTGCCTCAAACAAAAGGCTGAAAGATAAAATATTTTACGTTATATTTGACATTTATCTTACTCTCTGGCTTTGGAACGAAAAAAAAAAAATCAATTTTGATTGTAAAGTCAGGTTTTGGTGAAAAATGTATGTATCAATGGAATAGTTATTAACTCTTATTATTGCGAAGCATTGGAACTGAAGCTTTGTGGAAACGCAGGAAATATTGACTTTATTGTCTTTGTTTTTAATGCTATCTTCTGCGTTTCTTCCTCTCTTTTTCCGCAATTTTGTTTGGTCCATGTAATAGAGTTATTGTTGGGGACAAACCTAAGCTGGATGCGTCGTAATGCTGCGAATAGACCTGCGTAGCCTTGACAATGCTGCGAGGTTAGGTTTTCCCCGACTATAGTTTCTTTCAGTGCTTTTAGCTCGTTATTCTTACTTTCAGTCTAACTTCTTTCCTCTTTTTACTTTCTATATCTTTCTTCTCTTTTCTTTTTTCATCTTCCTTTTCTTTCTGCTTCAACTTCAAAGTACCCTCTCCCCCTTCACATTTGTATATTTAAATACTAGGTCAATAGTAGCTTAAGCAATGAAGTTAAAAATAAATTTAGAATTCACTTATTGACATTTTAGTTGATTAAAATGTGATTATTTATAACTTTGAAATCATCAAAAATTCAAAGCAAAGTTCCGTTTTGAGGTTAGTAGCATGCAAACTTAAGCTTATTCCGTTTCATTGCTTTTTCAAAGACGGTGAAGCAAAACTGAACAGAGTGCGGTTTTGCCCCAACTAGGTAGTATGCGATTATCCTCCCAGTGTATGGCTAAAGAAATCCGGGGATTTAATTGCTATGATGGTACTAAAATATGATAAATATCATACTAAACACAGTGAATTCATTTACTTTCTCCGTGCAGTCTTTCTGGTGTAAAATAGGATTTTTATCTCCTTAAAATCAAACAAAATGCTACAAAAATTTAAAAAAAAAAAAAAAAAAAAATCGTATTCAAACTAAATGGTCGACAGACATGAAATGCAGCTTCATGTAGCTTTTGTAGCAGTTACTCGAATATTCTTTTCATCCGATAGTAGCATTTGGAGCTTTTTATTAACACCCAAGCAGATTCAGAAATTTTTACAACCCAAACTCGTAGGTTCATTCATGGGAAGGGGGCATTCTTCAGCTTGACCACGCCTCAAATGATAGTCTGTACCCGCCCCTGGTTGCACGTATTACATAAAAACGAGGGTTCAGTTTGGCCTGCCTGTATGGTTTTGCCCCGCTTTTTCCTACATACCCAAAACCCCAAAATGAAAGGAGACGAGAAAGTAAGAACAACATACACACACTTTTTCAATTAAATCAAGATTTCCTTTTCCTTGAAATATAAGTAATCTTTATACATAAATGACTACTTCTGTATGTATGTATGTATGTATGTATGTATGTGTATGTCCGGGGAAATCTTCAAAACTACTGGACAGATTTTAACCATTTTTTCACCATAGATAGCTACATTATCAGGGAACAACTTAGGCTATAATTTATTCCTAAAAAACTTAGTTTAAAAAAGTTATGATGGAAAACAGTAAATTTCATGTAATTACCCCATTAAATGATTAAATATAAAAACAATTGTTACAAAAATTCGTTGCCTAACAACAGCAATATTAAAAGTAATCATATTAAAAATTTTGAATCAAGGCTTCTCTGGAGCAAACATGAGTTTAAAGTCATTTAAAACATTTGGAAACTCTCCTTTTTGCACACTTAGGGAAACATAGTAGAGAGCTTTTTTCTTTTCTTTTTTTGTGTGTGTGTATTTTTTAATTAAATAAAGCGCACGGATTTTTTTTAATGATCTTTGTTTTTGTCAGTTCCTATTTTGGAAATTCTTTAAATTTTTATATGCTTCAGTTCTTGCTTTCGTTTTAAATGAGTACTCGTTATTGCTATTTTACTTTTATGGGTAAGGAAAAAGCTCTATTTTTAATTACGTTAAAGTGGTGTGTTTTGAGTTCTTTCATTTAAAACAGAAAACGAAAGAAAGTAGTGATTGTTTCTCACAATTATTACTGACCTAGGCAACGCCGGGTATTTTTACTAGTTATAACATAATTACGCCAAAAAGAAAAAATGTAACTGTTTTACTATTACTGTGTTCCAACAAGGTTGCTGAAAACAGATTAATTTTTTCAAACAGGTTTTGATGGATCATTTAACATCCATTTTTGTTTTATATAGCTAAAATGCGCACTATATTGTCTGATGCACCACGCACTTAACCTTGGCGTTACAGCTACTGCTTTTATCTCTTTCCTTTTCTCCAAATTATTTTTTTACCTGAGAACAGCAATAAATCCGAAATAAAATTTCCTCAACCTATTAGAAGAAAGCGGTTAGCTATAAAAATTGAAATCGAATACATTTTAGTCTACCAATGGTTCAACCTCCGGGGCGAATTTCCCGCTAAATCACAACTTATCTATGCATTCCCTGTCTCGCAGCGGGATGAATTTCGTCTTGGGACGACCTTACGACCCTGGCACGGTAAGTAGGTCGAGCGCTTCTTTATCCGCGGGCTGAAATCGCCAAGAACGGTCGACAGCAGACGTTTGAAAAACGAATGTGAGTTCTTTCCCTGTCACGTGTAGCTGGAACGTACAAATGTCGCGTAGGTTGGCCAAGTAAATAGGAGGGACATTTTAAGTGTGGTTTGACATCGTGTTTGCAGGGAAAGTTAAAAGTGTTACGCCTATTTGCTCGTTGTTTTGAATGGAAGACAGAGGAAGTGTTCTTCTGTTAACTTTGGCTTAGTTTGCTTGTTCTGGTTTTTTCTTTTTGCACAAAAGCAAGGGCTTGGATTGAAACTCGTGGCAGCAGTAGAAGTCTCGCCATTTCATGAATTCAACCGTAGTTAGACCGTTAACCAGATAAACCACAGGGTCAATAATGTTCTTTCTCAACTTGATTGTTATTTGAAACTGCATCAGTAGAAAAAAACGAATACCAAATGTTGCTCACAAACAGAGAAACGAGCTGTATTCAAACGCGATAACTACACAGCGTGTCTTAAATCTAACATGCTTGCACTTCGTCCTAAAACGTTACTTATCATGGAGTTAGCTGGTTTACAGTCTAAGACAGCGTTTCCCAAACTGTTCATGCAACGGTTCCCTTGAAAGTGTTTTACTTGGGTCATCGACCCCTTTCAAAGTCCTGAATTTTAGTTTCCAAAAATTTTCTTTTCTTTGCTAATGGACAGCTGTCTAAAATTTTAGATTGCTTTCACTTAACTAAACAATGTGGATATGCATGTTCACCCCTTATATTAATCCACTACACCATATCAGCCTAACGGTGCGTTTGTGTCATGCTTCAGTCATACGTGTTGGCATTTTTTAGCAAAACAATACTCGGTCACATACAGCATGGGCGCCAGAGGACTTCCTCTTTTATATTATCACTATCTCAGGCCTGCTCGATCCCCTGATTTGCCACCGATCGATCGTTTGGAACATTAGTTAGACAGCCTACGAGTTAATTGAAATTGTTGCACGTTTACTGTAACTCAGGTACTAGATGATGTAGACTATTGTAAGGGGACTGTTCTGCCTCAGTGATAACCTATATCGCTTCGTACATTCACGCTAGAAACGGTCGGATGAGGTAAATAAGAAATTCGTCATTGCTCAAAACAAAAGGGGGGAAAAAAAATATTTTGTATGTCTAAAAATTATCACTGTGTGAAAACGGAAATTTGGAAAGATTCACACCTAATTTCGATTCGTTTGAAAAAAAAAAAAAAAAAAAAACCGTGACATTTGGATGCACTGAGAAATTTCTGTCCTGCGTAAATGCTGATTTAATACAACCCAAATTCAAAATGTAATAGAATATCAGAACTGTTGGAACAAAACTTGTCCCTGAGTCGTGAAAAATGAACGCATGCAAATTAAAAAGACTAAAACTCGTTACTCATGAAACGGTGAATCAATTTAAACAACTTTTCAGATATCATTTTAAAAATATTAACACATTGGAAAAATAGACAGATTTTTTATATGGGTCAAAAAATTAGAATAATTTATTCATTGAATGTGAATTTTAAAAAGTAGTGAAAATATTTGCATACCTGTTAACCTATAATATGTCACAAATATAGATTTGGCGCCCAGATAACTTTACGCTCTTTTAATAGTCTTTTATTACTCAAAATGGGTCGTCAAGGTGATAAATAAGGAAAAAAACGAAGTTTCATATTTATCATTTCTTAAAGTTAAAAAAAAAAAACTATCCAACTCAATTCAAATAAACGTTTTACAATGCATGGTATGTAAGATTTTAAAGTAATATAGAAGGACTGAGCAACTAAAAAGTAATCGAAGTAAACGAGGTAGAAAAATTGTAACACCTGGCAGAGATGAACCCAAAATAAAGTAAACTGTCCAAAATAATCGTTGAAGAATGCTTCTTAAGTCCATAACTGTTGGACAGAATGTATAGTTACCTTATGCTCCTCAACTACACTTGGACGGTTGCATAAACTGCAATTTTAATTGCGGATCTACGAAGTAAAACCAAAGATAAACATGAAGCAGAGACGTGCACGACTCTCCTGGAGCAAAGAGAAGCTCATACAGGGGTAACAAGGTTGGAAAAGTATTATATTCAGTAATGAATCTTTTTTTTGAAATATCTGTAATAAAAAAGAAGCTTTTTCGGATTTGACGCTTAAGAAAAAAAACACGGTCCTTCTTGGTTTGTGGGTGCATGAGGGCTGCTGGAATTGGAAAGTTATTAATGTCTTAAAATAAAACAATGCGAGACTTCCACTGTTTATCAATAATACACTGCATGATGCTTCATCTGAGGCACAGCAGTTACACATTTAGTGACACATTTTATCTTTCAACAAGATTCTACTCCGTGTCACATCTCTAAATCGGCTCACAGATTTTAAACATAAAGAGGAATTTCGGTATTAAACTGGTCAAGAAACTCTACCAATCTCAATACGATCAAGAATTTGTGGTACCGTCAAATCTAAAGAAAGCGGTTTAAGACCTGGTGCCCGCCAACAAAATTGAGCTCGTTGCCGCATTGAAGAGGGTATGGAATAGGGTTTCCAATCCCACACCGAATTCAGTCCCGCGGGATTTCGGGATTGAAAGGAGCCAATACCGTGGGATCCCGGGATCCCGCGGAATTGACTTTATTCTTCTAAAAATTTAATTTTATTATCAAATAAAAAAAGCTGTTCCTTTTAGGAAGGACTACTTTTGTTTCTTGAATCAGTAGTTTTCTCTAATTCTGTATATCAATTGTAAAGCGCAACAAAGTCAGATCTCAATCAGCACTTATCGTTTGGTACGCAAAAGTGCGCTAAAGAAGTCCAACGTGACTTAACAAAGCATCATTCGTACGGGTTAAGAAAGAATTTTTGCTCAAAAAGTAATGCGCTTGATGAAATCACGTGTTGTGGGTACAGTGCAGGTGGTTTTACTGAGGTTAATTAACTGTGGACATTAAGCAAATGATTCCCATTAATTTCATCACCTTCTGAAGTAGATTTAACTTTTCTTATGCTTGGTTTTGTTCAAGAACTGCAAACTTTGGACAAAAACGATGTCTATTGTATATGTGTTTTGCTGTATCCAATTTAACTCACATTGGGCCCCTTGTTGCCTCAGTAAAAGTTTTTGGATAACTTCGCTAATTTTACCTCTCATTTAAAAGAGACATTCCAAAAATTGAGCAGCTTAATTTAATGCACTGTCATGCTAGTCATCCTGTGTTTCACTCAAGTTTCTGTAGCCTCTTCAGAGTCGTGCTGAACATATAAATATTGTTAGGTTTTTCATTGCTCTCTTCTTTGGAGAAAAATATAGTGCATTTTCTGTAACTTATAGGCTTTGAGTGCATTCCTTAAGCTTACAGAAGTGCTCTAACATTGCACTCAGGCTACTCTAGTGGCTTTTGCTTGCAATCAGTTACACACTTTCAAGATTTTTTCTGGATTTAAAATTTTAGTGATGGTTTTCAAAAATGTTTCTAAATCATACGCATTTTCTCAATTGCTGAACGTATGAAAACTGAAGCCTCCGACTGAGAATACCAATTCATTCTCAGAAAAATGTACTCTACTTTTTATGTGTTTTTAAATGGTAAATCCACAGTTCATCACATGAGACAGAGTTTTTCTTGCCCTTCTTGCAGATATACGAAGAAGGTAATTCAAACTTCAGTTGATGCTAGTGAAAACAGTAGTTTTCTGAGCGGCATAAGTTGGAAAACGACCGCATAAAACAAATTTGCGGGATTGGGAATCCCGCCGGATTTGGCTGTCAATCCCGTGGGATTAATCCCGCTAAATATCATGCGGGATCCAGCGAAATTTGGCATCAGGATTTTAGATTGGAAACCCTATTACGGAAACAGTGTTAGAAACGATTAATGTAAGCAGGTGGTAGAATCCGTGTGAGAAAGGATTAAAGCATTGAATCCAGCAAAAAACGACGCATTCTAGTATTGATATCGTTTATTTTGAAATTGTTTTCCCCCTTTAATTTGAATATTCTAATTTTTTGACTCAATGTAAATCTTCATCACTACAAACTTTTAAATTATTTTGTCTAAGATTATTTTTAATTGAGTATATTTGAAATGAAATGCACATTTTAAGGTCCCAGAAACGTGGCACGTTCATTTAAATACCTAATTTGCACTTATATTTGGTTAGAATTAACTTTTTTCCAAAAAGTGGGAAGTATTCTATTATTTTTAATTTGGGTTGTAGGCTAATTTACCTCTAACCAATATTATCGAAGCGAGCTCATGAAGTAAAGATTTGTGATTTAATAGTTTTTAGTGCATTTTCGAACGATTATGAATGTCATATTGCATTAGAAAGGAAGGAAGAAATTAAAACTTTTTTAACTAAAATATCACTAGCACCCAAAAACCTTTTTTTGCCACCGAAAAATCAAGAAAGTTACATAGATTGATTATATTTTAATTTTCTAGTTCAAGAAATATGAAAAAAAGTTATTAATAAAGATCGAAATACATTCATCCGTGCCCATAACACTGTTAAAAGTAAGAAATTGAGCAAAGCAATTTATTGAGCAAAGTTGAAGCGCTTTCTTTTTCCCCCAAAAGAAAGAGCTGGGAGAGGGAAGGAAATTGATTTTCAACATACGTAAATGGTTTAGGTTATTTTTTTAGTCTAAATTTGAAACTTTTCTTTTCATTTGGCAACCAGTAAAACATTTCCTTATAGAATGACGTAAATTTCCCCCATGATTGGAAAATTCTTTACTTATTAATTGTTTTTATTATTTTATTTACTTCAGCTTGGACATTTTATATTAGGAAAAATTTATCGTGATCAAGATCTAAAATATATGTTTTTTCAAAGGTTGTAAATATGGGGAGAAGAAGAAAACTTGAACTTAAAATTTTTTAATCAAAAAAGTAATTTTTAAATTTTTTTAAAATTAAACCAAAGCATTTAAAAGATTGAGAGAATGAATTTGATAATTTTTACATTAACTAAACAAAGTTGATCAAAGAAGAATTTCTGGACCTTCTGATTACATTTTCTTCAAGAAAAACATTTTGAAATGCAGTCTTATTTGTATTAATGAGAAAATATTATTGTATTTGTAATTGTATCTTATTTCCTTGAAAACATTTTGAAATGTTACAGCAACGTAAGACCAGTTTTTTGAACTCTAGCTTTTAATTGCCCAGTTTCTTCGAAAGGAAAGGTTTCAACATTTTGTGTGGAAATCACCCAGGATGACACTGATTCTACATTTATGCCTTCTCGTGTTTTCCATTGCAAAGGTCAGAAAGTGCATCCACAAGGAATAATTTTAATTTCACTTTCTAAAATAATAGCGATTTGTTTATAATAAAAAATCATGAATAAACAATCCAACTGCCTAAGTAACTACACACACTTTTATCAGGGCTATACGCTCATTTTTATGGACAGGCTACCACGCTATAGTAGATATCTGGAATGAAAATAAGAATTTATATGAAAATAAATAGGTGTTCTCTAACAAAATAGTATGTTTAGGGCATTGTTACGTCCCAACACTTTTTTCTAATGATTTATCATGAAATGAGCATTACATTGTATAGTGCGAACAAGGCGATGAAAAAAAACTTAGAAATAGACAGAAAAAATCTTTCATTATCGCATTTATTTTTAAAACTTACTTCTATGAGCTACTGAATAAGAATTTATATTTACGCATAAAAAATGCAGCTAAATCAAATGAGTAAATGAACAAATAAATAAGTTAGAAAAAATGAACAAAAAATACTAACGATAAATAAACAAGTACAAAGGAATCATCGGAATATAAACTCTATCTTTCACCTCCCCACTCGTCGCGAACTTCAATGTGGCGTCTGCATAATTTTGAGCAAATTTCTTCATTTATCGAAAGTTTGTTTCTTTCTCTTCGTAACTGATAACAACCAACGCCTTGAATATCATGTTAATAATAGCATGTTAGAAAAAAAAAATAGATATCTTGAGGGAAAAGAGGAACGAAGCTGAAGCATTAAATAATTTCTCATTTTACTCTTAAATCGGTACCTCTGAGCCAGAAGGACGTAAGTCACGTTATGGTTACTTTACAGGAGAGAGAGGCCTGGAAACCTGTAGCTTTTGCAGTCAGATGAGCCTCTGACGCTCGCAGTTGCTCGGAGTGAAAAGCATTAAGGGAAAAAAATATACAAATAGCATCTGAAATAGAAAGAATAATGCTGCTTTCGCCTTGATCAGCAGAACTTCTAAATGCAGATTGCATTGCAACCGATTTTGAAACACTACTTTAAATAGAATTGGAATTTTTATGGGATAACATCCTGTTGGACTACATATTTCGCAAGGTATTATCAAGTTGTCACCTTGGAGTTCTGGCACCAAATACTCAAATAACCGATGATGGAGGTCTTAGCACCGATGATGGAGGTGATGCCTGCTTGGCAAACGTAGCAAGCACGGGAATCAGCGAGAAATCGATCAGGGGTAGGAGTAATGTATTAAAAACGTATATACATTTGATATGTCCCCCAGTAATACTTTAAAAAACTATAAATTTCTTGCAGGTAGGTGTTACTATCCGTTAGAAGTGATTGCATTACAAAAGACAGTAGTACAAGAGCTGTTAATTTTGCATTCGCGTCGTGATATCCAAGCATAATATCAAATGGCGCAACGGATAGGTTCCAGTTCAACTTTCCGTATTTTACCATTAACTCAAGGGTTCCCAAGCTGGTGCCGTTGCCGTGGCACCCTGGGATGCCACAGAAAGAGGCGGGGGATGCCGAGAAGTGACCATGGTATCAATATATATGTATATGATAGAGATTGACAAGATTGCCTCGAATCGTAAAATTTTGGGGACCCCCAACCTAACTTTATTTATAAACATGACTGATGATACGTTCAAATATTAAATTCTAGAACAATAGAAAAAAAAAGAGAAAAGACACGTTTGTGTTTTTTTTAAAATTTAGTCCCGTATGAAAATGCTCTCTGTTTAAGAAATCAGCAATGTTTTAATGCACAAAATTAGCAGATTACTGGATACACGTGTTTCACTGTTTCAAGGAACCCCCTTTTCGTCCAAAAAGCTCACTATTTTGCATTGAAAAAGGAGTTCCCTGAAATTTTGAAACACGTTTATGCAGTAATCTGATAATTTTGTGCGTTAAAATGTAGTTGATTTCCATTTACTTCTCAGCACAAAGGTATTTATTTATTTCCCTCTCTCTGTTTTGTTTTTAAAACTAATTACGAAACAAGTTTAGAATTTCGTCATGCAATATGACATTCCGTAGAAGCAATGTGCTCTCAAAACGCAAGCTCGATGAAAAGGCAATAATTCCACTCATAATTTTCTTTCGCATTAACGACCACTATGATGTCTTCCTTATCAAGCAATCACGTTTTTCTAATTTTTACTTATGTGACTTGATAATCTACGTTTTCTTGTAAAAATCGTGATAGCAATTAATTACGCTTATCATAACTATATTTATCTCCATTATGTGACCCAGAAACCATTGAGAAAGCATTGAGTAAAGCTTGTCAGTTTACGCCTGGGGGCTCTTATCAATCATATCATGAATGAAAACGTTCCTTCAATATTATTCCATACGTATTCTATTTTGAAGGGCGGAATGCTTTGACTTATTATGCCCTTACGTGATTTAGTCGGCTATATGTAATTTTTGGCATTTCTTTCAAACTGGGAAGATGGGTAAGAGATGTAGAATGAAGCAGCTGTATGTCATCGTCATAATTATTTTTTTTAACAAGCTATCATTAAGTGGGGCTGTTGTCAGAATAAAACCTTTCAACAAGTTGTTAGAATGTAATTATAAGGCTGTTTGTACGGTAATAAATTCACAGGTGCGTTCTGATTAGCGCACAGTTTAGAAATCGCTTGAGTAATAATTGTTTTTGAATTGAGACTGGGAATGTTGTCGACTCAGAATATCTAAACAACTTATTCGTCACGACTTGAAATGATAGAAATCGTTTTGTCATCGTTAAGATGGTTGTCGTGAAGAGAGCGTTAAAATTATGAATATTTTCGGGATTAATCGATTGTGAATAAGATTTGTTTCAAGTATCCTCAAACTAAAAAAAAATTATTGCAGGTACGCAAATAATTTTAAAACCCAAATAGAGATTCTGTTGCAACTCAAAAAAAGTTAACTATAATTGCGATTAAATCCCTAAAAATGAACATAGTAAACACTATTGCATTTGTAAAAAAAATTCTTAGAGGTATAAACACATTTTTAAAGAAACATGATTACAAGTACAATTCAAAAATTTCGATTACAAGTAGATTGTATTTCTAAAAAATCATTAAAGACATTACATTTCCCAAACAACTGATTACTTTTTTTTGGTTTTATACGAGTTTTCTTGCCATCAATATTTCCTGGTTATGCTTTTTGATCTCTGATAAATACAGCGATTTATCATTTTGAAGATCGGTAAAGTCTCCATGCATATGTAACAATGTAACAAATGCCTAAAGAAACAACTTAATTACAATGATATATATATATATATATATATAGATACACACACACACAAAATAGCATAAGAAAAACTTAATGAACAGTTAATATTACTGGGTGAAATTACAGTCAAACTTAATGAAACATAAAAATGTTAAACTCTTTTAGGGCGTCAAATCTGTACCTCAGAGTCAGACTGACTAAGTTCAAAAAGGTCGACTACCCGTTTATTAGTGCATTGTAAGAAGAAGCCTATTCTGCATCGAGCTATGCAAACACAGTTTAAAAAAAAAAAATTGCCAGGATTTAAAGAGTGCACGTAACATCCTTTGCATGCGCCAGAAAAATGTCTTTCCTCTCTGCTGTAAAATTACTATATAATGTGACTTTCGTCTTTCTGACTTTGAGATACAGAAATGACTATTTAAAAAATATAAATCTAATGACGAAATTATCAAATACTAAACCTATTTTTCGAAACTGACATGTGTGGATTTGAAAGGACATACTATAAAATCTGCTACATTAGGTATCTTTGTAGAACAATAGCTCGTCTTTTAGATAGGTCGATGTGGCGATGGGGGGTGGGAGGGGCATTGCCCTCCCCGCTGGCTTTGAGAAACCAATGTATTTCCAGATTTGTTAGTGATTTTTTTTTGCTTTTCGACACACTATGCATGAAGTATTCACCGTTTTATCCCCCTAGAAAATGTGGAAAAACACGAGTCTGGTACAACAGTCGGTTTTCAAACGTAACAACATTAGATGGCAGCTATGGACATGGAGCAAGGAAACGGTGGATTTTTGACATAAGTCCGCAATTTTGATTTGCACTTGTGAACTCGTTTTCCCAATAGATGCAGACAGTACAACTGGATGCTCAACTCCGTAAATGGAGCCACTGGCCGCCATTTGAATGTGCGAAACCAAAAGTAAACGGACAAAAGCATTGTTTTGAGGATGCAACTTTTCGGACGCTTTCCCGTCTACTAGAGGAGTTCGGTTGCCCATGAAACCGGTTTCGGTTGTGTATCTAGTTAGTACTACATCTATGGTCCTCCCCTGATTACATGTGAACCCGTTCTTTAGTTGGGTTCCAGACCGAATAGCATTGTAGTACTGAAATGAGATTAATTCTGTATACATCGTGCTGGCTCATACGCGAAAAAAATGTAGAGAGAGCACAAATTTCTGTTGTATAGTTGATGGGTAATGAACATTTGTGGATGGTTAATTATGAAACGTTTACATTAAAATTTTTGCAGCTCAATGACGTCAATACTGAGCTCTCGCATATTTTCTCCCAAAATCATATTTTTTGAAGAAAGTTTCATTTCAGATGGATGCTTCATTTCGGTCTTATATCGTGTCGTGAAGAAAAATTCCGTGTTACTCAGTGTCAAACTAGCATCTAGTTTAAAATTTCACCTTTAACTTATTATTAAAGTGGAGGACAGTAGTTACAAACAACAATTAAGGGTTGTCAGGTCGTTTCTTAGAGTATGTATCTTAGAACATAGTACATCTTTGTTTATGTTTGGTTTCAAATTTTAGAATGAACATACTTCCTTCATAAGAAGTTCATAGAAAAAGACTCATCCAAGAAAGTTCATAAATTTAGCTATAAAGACATATTTTTAAATTAAAGTTCTGAATAAAATAACGAAGAAAAAAAAGTACAGTAAGATTAGATGAAAATTTTGATTAAACTATTCGTTACGAAACATTAAAAATTAATGAAACTAAAAAGAGTACGGTTATGTAATTATAGTAACTTTTTATTTGTAAGGATTTTATCTTTTCTGTTCTGTTATTCCGTAGTAAAAGCGTAGTTTACATACGATATTTTTTTAGATTTTATGTGCAAAGGTAGGGATAAGGTTCATGTGAAAAAACTTGGGCTTGGATTGTTAAAAAGCTTTAAAATATATTCAATAATATTTTAATTTAGAATTGCCACAAAAACTGTAGAGAGCGAACGCGATAAATTTTTATAGCACGTTAAATTAGTCTTTCGGCTTGTGTACTATCACACAGACTTTCAAGACTTGTTAGAAAACAGTTTAACGATTTGAAAGATCATTTAAAAAAGCTTTCATGTTACGAATTCTCAAAGTTGCAAAATCTTTACAAAGAAGGGAAAAGGGTTTTGTTTCCAGATGATCGAGAAATTTTTATGAATTGAAATGAGTACAAGTTTTTTTACCTACATATTAAGATGATTTTCATGGGGTAGTATTTTGGACTGAAAAAATGCATAAATACGAGGATAGACATTTAGCATATGCTCAGAAAAAACCACGTGAATGATGAGATGACAGTAAGAATGAGTTAAATGGTGAACTAGATAACCGACGCTAAAAAGTGTAAAATATGCTGTGTATCGTAGAGAAGGACTATCGCCATTTATTTCTTGAATCCATATAAAAATAATTTAAAAAATATTAAATAAAAAACAAAAAACCCGACTGCGTAAAAAAAAAAAAACTTAAGCCAAGAAGTTTAGAATGTTATCATGAACTACTGAATGACTACACCATTGAAATAGTTTTACAATCGATACACACATAAGACAAATCTTAAATTCAAAAGCAAAATAAAAGGATCAACAGTCGGGGCCCATTCCTCTCTGACCAATCAAGGAACCCCATAAAATTTGAATGGGCCCCGGCTGTTGATCCTTCTATTTTGCTTTTGAATTTATGATTTGTCTTATGTGTGCATCGATTTTGTAAAACTGTTTCAATGGTGTAGTCATTCTGTAGTACTTGATAACATTCTAAACTACTTGGCTTTTTTCTTTTTAGTTTTTTTTTTTTTTTTTTTGGTTTTTACGCAGTCGGACTTTTTGTTTTTTATTTAATATTTTTTTATTTCACACTTTTTAGTTAATTTTCATTGATTAAGTTATCATGATTATAAGGGGGTAAATTTCGAAATCTTGTCATTTCATTGAGATAGTTTATATCGTAAGGTTTATTAAGTAACTTGTAGTAGTATAAACTACTGATCATTTTAACTCGGCTTAATGCTACATGTGCTTGACCTTTAGCAAAAATGCGCGAACTTAAGTCAACCACATCACAGCTATATAAACAGCCAGTGTAACACATGATGATGCGAAATCGGAAACGTCGTCAGTCAAATCTTTCTCGCAAAATTAAAAAAGCCCATCAAGAAAGTGCTCTTCGCGAAGCTCAGTTCCTTGAATCAAGGCAAAAACAAATGCAACATGTTAAAGATTAAAATTGAATTCGTAGACTTAGTAAACAAAAAATTCAGGCAGTGAAAACGCTACCTGCATTTGTCGCTCGCAGTGTCGCACGCATGTAGCATGCAACACGATCCCGAAATGACAAAATGGCGACTGATTGTTGATATAATGAATTTTGATGACTGTCATATGTTTAGTGACACTCTAAGGTTAAGGCAAATCGCTTGACGTAAGAATTATCAAAATTGGCCCAGGCGTTTATCCTCTAGAACGCCACATAGGAACAACATACATACATAGACTGATAAACACATTACTCTCCTTTGCGTCACGCAAGCGCAGTCGCGTAAAAATGTAAGCGATCTATAGTTCTATGAAACTATGCATCTGCGAGCACTCTGAAAAGGAGTTGCTTTAATAGCCGATTCTGCTCTCTACTAAGATTGTGGTAAGTGAGGAAGGTATAGGGCCTGAAATTTCTGAAGGAGTCATCAGGGAAAATGCCTAATTTATTCAAGAAAAGAGTACCTTAAGTGGCACTGGTGAACTGATCAAATGCTGTCAAAGCAGCTAAACAGCGACAGCATTATCACGCGTTATAAGGATCTGTTTGTCTGAATTGGAATGGCATGTGAAAGAAATATTGGCCTTTTTATAAGACATTTTACTTTTACTTGCCATCTTGGGCAACTTTGAGAATTATGTCAGTCGGGTATGTCTGCAGAAAAATGAAACTGTAGATGCTTGCAAAATTTTGCTTCTGTGGCGAATCTCTTTTCTAGAGGTATTTGGCTAGAGGTGTAGTACAGTTGGTCTCTGTTCGAAGTGATGGGCTCACTATGAGTCTTACGGCTATTTCTATTTCTTTTTTTTATTATTCTGCTCTGACGCTCTTGTGATCTACTACAGTCATATTACTATGAACCAGATAAGGCAAATGTTTATTCTGACTAGTTAGGTTTGATTTCTAACCAGGAAACATCACGAGTTCAGTAATAATGAAAAAAGTTAAAAATGGTCGCATTCGAAAGAGTACCTTTAGAAAAAAATTTGACCCAAATATTGTGCGCCCTCGTCCTTTTGTTTTTGAGATATGGGGGGTCAAAGTCTGTCGAAATCTTACGAAAATTCGCCAAATTTAAAGACTTGGCAAGAAATGGAAAATACCACGTGATTTCATCGCCTGCGTTTAGCAAGACTCTCGTTTCCATTTCTGGTCATCTGCAAAGCGCGTAAACGATGTTTCGAATTAACCCTTTACTTGTGTGGGTAAAATTAAAAAGTAACTATGAAGCCTGTGAAATGGAAACTAGAGAGCATTATCCAGAGGAGCTACAACGTTATAACGAAATTGAACGTACGATTTAACTTTGTAATCGTGATAATAATGCATTTCAGAATTTAAGTGCATTTCAAGTGTGTTTTACTTAACTAATTTAAATTTCTACTCTTGTAATGAAATGTGTTGTAAGTAATTAATAATTATGTACGAGAATTAATATGAATAAGTAAAAAAACATGCTTATTAAAGCTTATATATTGAAAATAAAATGGATAGTTTTTGATGTTGAAAGAACATGATCATGGATTGTAGTATCCCAGCTCTTATTTATTTTTTCAAAAGTTATTATCATTCATGAAGTTTTATTGTCTGACCACTGCTAGCGAAAATGTTTAATTTAAAATCGAAAATAATAATAATTAAAAATAAGAAAACAACGGATAGTAAATGTCAAAAATTTGCACAACAAAGCTAACGATGTCGGAAATTACTTCATAACAGATTCTTATCAAAAATTTTATAGTCGACGTTCATTACAACAACCCATGTAGTTCGAAAAAGTCTGTCACTGCAACTGAAAGTCGCTATAACGTAAATGCACATCATATTGCATGTTATTTAGTCATTTTTAAAAATACTGAAGTCACTTTTACCAATTATGTTTCACGTTAAAAGGGAATTCAAATACGAGCAAAATAAAAATTAATAAAGTTTTTTTTTTATTTGACTTGTTAGAGGGTTTACACATAACTTGAAAACGATACACATAACGAAAAACACACTGAAAATAACTGACAAAAATCGTTTTTTTTTTAAATTTGAGAACATGGTTTGAAATCTTTAAAAATGTCGTTTTCTTCGTATTTAGATACTGTTGAAGACTTCAGATTTACGACTTTTCAAAAAAAAAAAAAAAAAGAGACAAAGTGTGTTTACCGTTTCTCTACGGTTATCATATTTTTTTCAAAACAGTTTCATCATCGAATAAACTCTTTCCGTGGAAATATTTCACCCGCAGAAGCATAAAAGTTTTAAACATCAGTTTTTTAACAGTCTTAAGAATAAAAAAAAATTCCATTGTTTTTACAATAAAATAAAACAAATATTTCGGGATGTGGCGTTTTCCCATATACAGTTGCACGTTAATATCCCGGAACACAAGCCCCTAAAAATTTCAATGCCGCAGTCTGTGCCACGACACCCCGCGCCATGGTAGTCACCCCGAGTAAAGAATTAATGCGATATTTCTCACGCGCTTTGGTGGTGACCAAATATGGAAGTGAAATGTCTTGTCAGATGCAGATGTTGAATTCGCGCCGTACCTTCCATTTCTGAACAAAACTCGCTAAATTTGGCGACTTTACCAAAAATTTCGGCAATTTTTAAGGCATCATATTTCGATAACGTGGTCACGAGGGCACGTAGTTTCAGTGCCATAAACATGTTTTCCAATGCTCTTTCGAATGCCACTAATTTGGAATTTTTTTGAATTTCCTTGATCGTGATGTTTCCTGGTAAGGATTAGTAAGGGTTACACACCATTTCAAATTTATAGACAGACACGTTACCCACGAGGCCTCGTGGGTAATACTTCATACCTCGTGTTGTTTTATATTTGCAAGTAAAGAAACAAAGAAAGAAAAAAACCCCTCACAGTTCCTTCCATGGGTGCCAGATTTAAGAACAATAAATACGGGACAGACTTCTAGGTGTGAAAAGGGGGGGGGGGGATATTTTTGAGACGACGCTGTAAATTCAATCTCAACAAAGCATTAAACCTCACAAAATATCGCCTATCAAAGTATAAAAAATAGTTTTCATTGCGAATGACGACGCATGCGCAGTGATATATTTCCAATATTAGTCAATGAGCAAAGAAGCAACCATTCGGCTACTCAGGGGTGCCCTCCCTAAGGGCAAGGGCACAGCCCCCTCAATATCGTGGAGACATCCCCCCCCCCCACAAAAAAAGCAAGAGCCCTCTCCAAAAAATGAGAAAAATACCCTCAGAACACCCCTCCCCCTTAAAATTTCAACGGCGCAGTCTGCTTCATCACACCCCCTAGGTGGGACCCCTGCGGCTCCTAATGGTCTGCTGCAAAAACAAAAACAAACAAACCAAATAAAAACGAGAACAATTTTTACGTTTGCTGCCACATGATTTTCTTGTTGCTCATTATTTCACATTTTCGGCTTTACTTAATTTTTTCCCTTAAAATAATGTTTCATTCGGAAAATTATTATCATCAGCTAGAATACGGAACTTTAGCCGTCCCGTATAGAAGCTCCCCGGGACGCGGGACAATTTTTCAAAATACGGGACTGTCCCTTGAAATACGGGACGTCTGGCAACCCTGGTTCCTTCATTAACTTTCAAGTAGCATTCAGCGGTCTAAATGTATGACCTCCGCATGCAGTAGATACAGTTTAGCACTGTTAAGGTGTGAGAGAAGAATCATTGAAATTTTTGAAGCTACGCTTTTTATGGGGTGTTATGGCGCGGCCGGAGTGAACTGAGGGGGAAGGGAGGGGGAGAAGAAAAACATTCCATTGCTCGAGCTAGTTCACTTCTCAAAATTTGTCCTTTTTATACGCATTTGACATGTTTTTAGTGCACCGAACGCACTAGTCGAATAAAACAAGATCCAACTCTATAGGAGTTTTTACATATTTTGTGATATTTTTGACGTTTGATATTGCTGTTCCTTCTTATAGCGGATTCGATAGATTAAAAAAGAGATGGAGCGATACGGGGGAAACATGGGTATGTTCTTGGACAAATTTTTTTGTAGTCGCTTTTTAATTGCGTTCTGAACACGTTAGTGCTGAGATAATAGTGTCTTGATAGTTTTTGCTAAGGTAACCAGCAAAGAAATTCGCCAATGTTTATAAGTACGAAAAACCCTATTTACCACCATAGTTGCAGTGTACATAAGTGCTTATTCAAAAGCATTGGTTCTGATAATATCTCTTTTTCAAAGGCACTGTAACTGAATTGAGCCCCGCCCCTTTTTCAGGTATGAGCCAGCGCCAATGTTCGCAGACCAGATTGTTTTATGCCCACGAACGCAACTGCGATATGTACTACCAATGCGAAAACGGTACTTTGAGAGAAGGTATCTGCCCCGACGGACTGGTGTTCGATGACAAAGGAGCGCCAGAAAAATTAAGATGCGACCTCCCATTCGACATCGACTGTAGCTACAGAAAAGCCTTGCGTAAGTTTTATTTTCTTTCGGTTTGGTAATGGAGATAAGTATTATATAGTTTCCAGATAATAGATTTAATTGCTTGGATTTTATTGTTTATCACATTGTCCTTTGCAGGATTATCCTCCGTGACTGCATCGCTTTTCTGGTTATATGATTGTATTGGATCCCTTTTAGGACGCTTTTCGCACTGCTACTCAGTGTTAAATAAAGTATCACACTGCTAAACAAAACGGATGTTAAGTCGTAAGTTATCGCCTTTAAGCCAGGGATAAGACAGAACTACGTGGAATATTCCGACTGCCCGATTATCACAACCAGAGACTAGTTTCGTCCTTTTTATAGACTCATCAGTTTGGAATAGTGAAAAGTTGAGAATGACAACAAACGGGTAGATAAAAAAAATTACACGGTTTAAACCATACGGTGCTGTTTAAAGGATGATCTTTGGGTCATGAAGAAGTAAGGGAAAACAAATCGGAGAAAAATGAAAAAGATAAACACATAAAAATAAAAACACTAAACGGCATTAAAACGAGTTGCATTCATTTAAATATATAAAAGTAACACATCGGGGCTCTACGTAATTTCATTTATTGGTGTTTCAAAGTTTCTCAGTACTGTATTCATAATTGATGTTGTGAGAAACAAAGGGGTGCAAGTGGCAAAATTAAAAATTTGGAGATAACCAGTACAAATGGTAGGTGAACCTCTCCTCTTTCATGAGGCAAGAAATGGTACTAGTAGCCCTGGTAGTTGCTGCTGTACAGCATCATTTAGAAAAAAATTTCAACGAAAGCCTACCAAGGATCTGAACTTTAAACGCGTTTTTCTCGAAACTTAAAATAGTCCACTTGCATCCCTTTGCTTCTCACTGCCTCAATTAAGATATTTTTTATGTTATTTAATCTAACTGTATTTCAAGTATAACCGAGAAATAAGAGCGATGCTTCAGATCATTTTACTTTATTTCAGAGCCACCGCGTTCTTCAGAGCACTGTCCTCGTCAATATGGTCTCTATGCCCACGAAACGGATTGCAATCGCTTCTGGAAATGCGTAGAGGGTCATCCATTTGCTTTCAATTGTCCCGAAGGATTGGCCTATGATGAATACAGTGCCCATTGCGATTGGCCGGACATGGTCGAAAACTGCGACTCGGAAAGTAAGTATGCACAATTCGCACGTAAGGTTCTGAATATAGATCTTATGGTTCTGGTACATTATTTCTAAGTAATTGAAATCATGCAAAAAATATTTCAGAATAAATAACCATCGCTGGGGATGCCTACCAAAAACATTCAGTTACATCGCATTCACCGACTGTAATTGTGTTTTCTCCAAACAGTTGACCGAAGACGAATTACTCTTGAATTACGAGTGATGTTGAAATTCGAGAATCTATGTTTCACGGATTTACACATTTAGGCTGTGCTGAGCCCATTTTGAGATTTTTTTTTCTTTTTTTTGAGAATGTCTGTCTGTACGTCCGTAATCATGTATTCGTAGCCACTCAAACTCGAAACGTAATGTATGTAATCGAACCAAATTTCATTAATTAATGAATAAGAATTAGTGCTAACTACACTGCTCAAAACAATTAGGGGAGCAATTTGACAATCACACAAAAGTGAAGAAATCGTTGTGAGGTAGCCTTGCAAAGAGATACAATGAAGTATACACGTGTAGTAAGATGCAATACAGCAAAGAAAAAAAAAAGGCAGAAAACATTTGACTGGGAACTTTACTCCTCTAGAACAGTGAAACGAATTATGCCTATCCAACATCGTCTGCTACTGTTCTTTGTGTTTGCCCGGATTCCAGTCCCCCGATAAAATGTCAGGCCATGGAATCCGTAAATTACGGTGTTGTTGCATTTTCCAATCAAAAAGGCAATGAACGGTTGAATTTTACCGCTCAGACAGTGAAAAAATGAGCTTCTGTTAAATCACGATTTCTGCACTTGTATCCTTTTTCTGCTTTTCGACGACAGAAACGTTGATTTGCTTCCGAAGTTTATGTTTCATTCTCATGTTTCCTGAAAATATGGAGGCTTTATTGGAAATTTGTTTCCAGAATAATGTTTTTTTCAATTTTGTTGAAACCATGTGCTCCTCTAATTTTTTTGAGCAGTGTAGTTTTTGAGGCAACAGCAGCAAGTCGCGCCAACCTAGTTGCCACAGTACGTAAATTTGCAATGCCGCGAAGACGTCAGTTCTTGCCATAGGCGGATTTAGGACTGAGTTCCAGCGGGGGCAGGATTTTTTTTTTTAGCAACATTTTTATTACCCCCCACTCCCATGTTTTTGTCTGTTTCCTGTGATGCATAAGTTCATGCTTTACTTTTTTTGTGTGTTTTTTTCATTAATGTGGGTTTTCATGCTGTCCTTTTTGAATTGACCTTAAGAGAGGGAGCTAGTATCAAGAGAGTGACGCAGGGCTCCCTTTTACGTAGGAAATAGAATATCAACAATTTTAGGGGGAGGAATCTCCCCCGGAGAAAATTTTGTAAAATGGATATGAAATTCTGCATTTTGAAGCCTTATAAAGGTTAATTGGATAGACATAAAAATTGATAACTAGTTTATACTGTTGTACAGTATTGTCCAAACTTTGTAAGAAACAGCCTGGCTAAATAGATTAACAATATGCAGTAGAAGTAATTGGAGCCCACTTTGCTTAGGATTTTCAAAGACTTATCTAATTATTTTCAAGGACTCTAGAATAAATTAAATTATTTAACGCATTTCATTTGTACTTCCCAGTCTGTGATATTTTAGTACTTGATTGTAAATTTTTACAGTCCAGTTCTAACTTAATGAGAAATAGCTATTTTAAATTTAAAAGAAAAAAGAAACCATAGATTTCTCATGACAACAACTTTTCTTCAGTTGCAAGTGGGGCAGAAAATGAATAGAAATAGAAGTATTGTGTATTTTTTTTCCGTGCTAAACAGATAGACAATATGCAGAAGAAGTAAGATAAAAGCAATCAATACAAAAGAATTTCCAAAATACTGCATTCGGGATTGAATAAATAGCAAGATACAAAATATATGAGTCACAAAAGTTTATTTCAAATAATATGTTACCAACGAGAGAACCATGATTTTTACATTTTTAATAGAAGATGTGGCAAGAAGCTGAATTTGACATATTCTGGCATTCCTCTCCTTCTACCATTTGTTAGAAATTTTAAAATTTAAGGTTTGTAGCCACACGTTTAAAAATATTCAAGGTTTTCAAGCACTTAAAAATGGAATTTGTTTTTTCGAACACTTTCCATTTTTTAAGGAACGAATCACGAATTTTTTTGGGAGTTAGGGACCCACTTCAAAGCAGAGGCCCTAAGCAATAGCTTGTTTACCTTATAGGCAAATTCGGCCCCGTTTGTAATTCACTCTTACCTGCAGATTTTTGCTCAATTTTTTTGTAATTTTCACGAAAATTCGTCAGTTTTTATGGTAAAAGATTTTTACGATTTTACCAATCTTTGTTAGGTTTTTATAGACTTTTATAAAATTTCAGCAAATTTTTCCAAAACTTTTGATGACTCAATTATTTAGATTTCAATACTGACAAGGACTGACTCATTTAAACTTCGATGATTATGACTTACCTTACTTTTTAAACAGTATTTATAAAGTAAAATTGTACTCTTCCTCTAAGTAAAAAGATTCATTTAATCAAAACACTCAGGTAACTGAAATTTATTCAGTTTGCGACAGCATTTATTTTCTCTCTTTCTCTCTCTTAAAAAGAGAGAGAGAGAGAGAGAGAAGGGGAAAAAACTATGTTTTTTAGAATTTCTCAAAAGGTCAATTAATCTACTACGAACATAAATATTATGCACAAATATACTCTAAATGTGGACACAAAACATAACGAGTAATTGTTCTGTTAGCGCGAATGAGGGGGGGGGAGGAGTTTTTCCCCCTTTGCTCTTGGTTCTAATTTGTTAAAATAATCGTCAATTATTATAAGTGTTGCAGCTTAATGTATAGCTCGTTTAGCTTATATTTTCATTCATATACTTGCCCAAATGGTTTTCAGTCCAAAATAGTGAATTTAGACACATTTTCAGCACCCCAGTGACAGCTGTACTCTTTGTATTTAATGTTCGTTTTTTTTTTCCTTTCCTTTTCTCCCATCAGAAAAGGACATTTGCTTTTCTCTTCATTTTTATTGAACTATTCAAAAAAGAAAAAGTCATGATTTTTTTTGTTTTAAGATTTTGGAAGATGTGTTGTTACTGTATAAAGTCCTCCCAAAACTGGGGGGCATTGCCCCTATGCCCCCCCCTATAAATCCACCCATGCCTTTCTAAACTATTCAAAAAGAAGAAATATTTTTTTTTTAAATTTTTGGAAGATGTGTTGTTACTACATGAAGTCCTCCCAAAACTGGGGGGGGGGGCATTGCCCCCCTCTGCCCCCCCATAAATCCGCCCATGGTTCTTGCTAGTTACTATAGTATGCAAGTATCGAGTATTCAAATGAAATATAAAGAAAGCTTCGTGAAAGCTAAAATATTGAGCCAGTTTGAACCTAGGCAAGGACAGTAATAATGACTTCACACCGGTTGCAACCAGTGGCGCACACAAGGGAGGGGGTCCAAGGGGTCCGGATCCCTCTCATAGGGCTCTCCCCCTGAATTACGATTCTATGTTTCTTGTACGTAGAATAATTTCAAACAAAGGCAGTTCTAATAAGTGAAAAAATAAAATCCTTATGTTTAAAGATTTTTAAAAATATAGTGCACTTCTCCTACAACGAATCGTCTACAAGAAGCAGAATGGTGATTATAAATGAATACACTGTAATAACCATGTTTTTAGTTTTGTAATTACAGATTAAAATGAGATTCTATGAATTTGAATCCATTTTTTAATTATGAGAAAAGTAAAAGCCTAAATTATTTTGCTTTCTGGTTATTTATTTAAGTATATTTCATAAATGAGGCTAATTTTTTTTATTTAATAGTTTATTTTTTACTGTTTTTCGTTCTCGGGAATCGATAAAATCAAGTCAATATGTTTGACGACTTATTGGGGTATGATAGGAGGATAAGGTTTCGACCTTGGACCCTCCCCTTGCAAAATTCTTCTGTGCGCCACTGGTTGCAACGATAGCAAAATACGTCTTTTGGAAGTTTTGCTGTGGTTGTTATATAAAAAAAAAGCAAGGGTTATTCTATTCCCTATAGCTTTGCAGCACAACCATCAAACCATGGTTTTTTGACTGAAGGCAAGTTTTAATGATGAACCTAAGTGTTTCCCTAAGTGTGGTACGAGCACCTCATAGGGTACGGGAAGGATTTGTGGCTGTATGCGCTGCACTGTTGAAGACAATCACATGTTTTTCCATTTCGGCGATATTTGGGTTTCCCGGTAATACGATTATTCATTTTGTCTGGACACTCTCTCTTTGCAGAACGTTGACAAGGATTGTCGGCGTCACTTCCACGTTTTATCACGTAAAATACTAAATTTGTGCAAATATATATATAAGAAGAATACATAAAATAATAGCAGCATAAATTTTTTCAGATATCGTATGGGATTGCATACAATGATAAGTCGTTATTATGCTTTGCAAGCCGACGAGTCCTTTGATATTGCGAATCTTGCAAATGTTATGGCGTTAGTTAAATGCAAAAACAGTCAAGAAATGGCTTTTATTTTCCCAGCTTTTATTAGATGACACAATTGAAGACATATTTAATGCGATGAATAAATTTATGAAACAGAACAACGTTGACTGCAATAGATGTGATGGTATAAGCTTAGATGGAACAAAAATTATAATCGGAATTTATAAAGGTCTCGTTGCAAGAAATCAAAATGTTGCCCCAAATGTCATCGTTATCTACGTGAAAAACCTTCTTTTGAATGACTGACTTTTTTTTTTGTTGCTAAGATGTGACGAAATAAGAAGAAACCATACCTCGCTTCATTTTCATACCGATTTTCGTAACTTATCTCGAGGAAACCTATACTACGTCAATCACTAATATTCTACTTCTGAGTTTCTAGTTTTAAAAAGGTTAAGGTGTACTCGTACTGTACTTCCTAAGTTCAAACTGACTTTGTTTAACAGCACAAAAGATATTATAAACACCTAGTTACTAATGGTGACGTTTTAAGACAATTTACGTAAATAAATTCTGTGCACAAAAGCGATTGCATGCAATTCACAATATGAAAAAGTAAAAATAATACAAATTTATCTTTTAGTACTTAAGAAAAAAGTGAGTATTCTAGCATTTTGCAATTAATTGAATATTTAATGCTGTTAAAGGTTTAAATTTAGTTTTGTAAAGCCCATTTTTAAAACTTTAATTCGCTTAATGTACGGTAGGCTTTGTTTCGCAGTTATTAAGACGGATTTGCATTCAAATTAAAACACAACATTACTTTTTAAGAATATCTGTTAAATAGCAACTGTATGTTACTAAGCATTTAAAAATCATTAGTAATTAAAATAATATTTTTTAGATTTCTGCTACAAATTCAAGCGTTTGTAACTAATTGAATGTCGGATGAGGCATACTTATTTTTGTTTTAGAAATTTCACGTTTTTTAGTTATTAGGAAAATTGGCGGAGAGAAATCCTGACTTAAAGACAGAGAAACCGACAGAAACATACACATAAACTTGTTTCCTACTTTTCATTTATTTTTCAGTTTTTATTAAAATCATATTTTTACTTTTGCGTTTTAATTTTAGTGGTACTTTTTCATACAACTAAGCTTACTTTTATGATCGTATATATCTTCGTTATTCTTATTTGCTTTATTTTATAAATGCGATTATAAATTTCTAACCCTTCAACCAACAGAAAATAAGTACTCTATTTTTGCGCTCCTTTTAAGTTAGGAGTGCTCCGAAACGTTTTGTTGCAGGCTTAATATTTGCTACAAATTTAAAGACTTCATCGAATTTCTCCAGAAGGAGCACAACGGTTATTCATCAATATAATTTAACAGTTTATCGATTAATGTTACAGATTCAACTATATATACATAAGGGTTTCAAAAAAAAAAAAAAAAAAAAGTAACAAGAACTCTGACGGATGTGCATTCGCTGTGTGAACAAAAATCAGGTTGAAGATAACAAATATGACCAGAGCTTTCAAACGGTACTGGTGGATGGATATGGGGTGTACACTAATGGGAAAAAAATGTCAGATAGAAGATGAACCTTTAAAGAAGCGCTTGGAGGTCCGGCATGGTAGAAAGCATCATCATGAATGTGGAACCACATCAAGTGTTTCTTTTAAGGTCCAAAGAGGTGGAAATCACTCTGTGCGAGGTCGGGACTGTAAGGAAGGTATCTCAATATTTCTCAATTAAAAAAAACCCCTGTATCACACTTCTTATTTCATTCCCAAAACATGTTTCCGCCAACGCAGCCATCTTCTGACATTTTGTCCTGTTAGTGGACTGGACACTCAGCTCCATCCACCAATATCGTTTGAAAGCTCTTGATCATCTTCGTTATCTTCAGTGTGATTTTTATTCATGTGCCCCCCCCCCCCCCCCGTGGATAAGCATATGAGCTTTATTTTATTGATGCTATCTTTTGTTTATCTTAGCCTTGCTTCGGTTCCGGTGTCCTCAACCCACTGACAGAGAGATCCAGGAGTTCGGAGATCCTCGATATCCTTATCCCGGGGACTGCAGGAAGCATTACGTGTGCATCCTCACACCGGATGGATCCAGGATGCCCAGACTTCTCGCTTGTGATCCCGGATACGTTTTCAACCCCCAGACATCCAGCTGCGACGATCCAGAAAATGTGTCCGGCTGGTAAGTTATGTTTTAGATGCTGAATCTAAAAGCATCGTGAAAAATATTTTGAATCATTCAAAACGGGAATTCTGAACATTTTAGGCTCTGCGTCATCCTTTGAACACTGATGTGAGATCACGCCCGGCTCTCACCACCACTCTATGTGGTCTGTATTAGTAGTATGATCAGAATAATTAAAATGAGGCTGATTAGGATGGCTTAGGCTGATTATTAAATGAAAATAGAGATAATTTCACAGAACAAAACGTTAATATACACTTTTACTTTGACAAGTTAATATGTAAATCATCTGAAATCAAAGAATTATTTACTAATTAATTTAAGATAATCTATGAATTAAGTGTGACTGCTATGTAGTGCTAATTTATGTGTGCAAATGCTGGAAAAACCCAGATTAGCAGGAATGTGTGGAGGGAAACTGCATTAAAAAACCTTTTAATGTAGGAGATAATGTCAAAACTAAGGCTCCTATAACTAGGGAGCTGACGTATCCGCCATTTTGGATCAAAGTGACCGTCTGTTTTTGAGTCATTGCCATAGGGTGAATTATTAAAAGACGCAAGAAAGAATGTTAAGATCATAAAAATAACTGAATGTGCCACAGTGTACTGTGCTAATAGTTCACAAAAAGGATTTTGTTTCTTTAAATTTCAAAATTAATAATCCAAGATAAAAAATCAATTTTATTGACGATTTGCTGGAAATCCGAAGCTAAAACTCGACAGTGCGAAAGCAGTAAACATTGTTATGTAAATTCTAGGAACTACTTTTACTGCTATGGAGTAATTTAGTCTGAAGAAATATGCTTTTTGTTTTTTTTATACAACTGTTACATTTTTTAATCAGTTGATAAATTAATTAATAGCTAAGATCCAAAAATGAAATGTTGCCAAAAATAGGACTAATTCACTTTATTGGAAATTCAAGTATACAGTATCAGCACCTAAAAATATATAGTTACACGAATACTACTAAGAGCATTAGTAATGTAAAGTAATACTAGTTTCATAATTAATTAGCAAGTTAATTAAACATACAAATAACCGAATAATATATTTAATAATTCACCAATTGAAATGTTTTCGATTACTTGATGTTTTGTTGGTTTGTTTATTTTTTTCAAAATATGTCACTGTGTAGTTCTAATAACAATTCGGGACAAAAACGAACGCATTACGCTGACATAAAATGAAGCTGAAAGGAAGCAAAAACACATCTCGTGTGGTAATATTTCTCCGAATTTTGATCCAAAATGGCGGGCAGTTCGGCCTGGTATATGTAGGGGCTCTAGTCAAAACATGTGACTACAAAACTAATTATATTATAGTTAAGTTTACTAATTCACTTCATTTTTTTATACATTCACGCCTCCCCTGAAAGTCTTTTACACCTCTCCAGGGGTGAACGCCCATCAGGTTGAGAACCTCTGGTTTAAAAGAAACCTTATCATTGTTATGTCATTTGTGGTCGTACAAAAGAGGAGAGGACATACAAAAGAAACCATATATACACAAATTCAAAATTGAGATTTGGTTGTTTATGGTCTTAAAGGCATTCCTACGTGATTTTAGAGTTTGTCTATATAAATATATGCTATGCACTTTTTGGAAATGTATGCTATGCACTTCCGAGCTAAGTACAATGTAAAAGATTTAAACAACCTTATCCGTCCACTATAATATTAAAATCTGTTCGCGTCTGTCTGTCTGTCTGTCTGTCTGAAAATTTATCTTCTCGAGAACCGCTGCGAATCGGGAGTCAAACGAGATACCAATCAATTCGAAATTTCCCAAAGAAAACAATAGGACCAATCTCGTAATTGTGCGACTTTAATTAGCGGAGATATTAATTAAAACGTTAATTAACATAACGTTATTCGGGAATTTTATTTCTTTCCTGTTGCCATTTTGAATTTGCGTGAGCAAGTAAAATTCAAATAATTGTTTTAAAAGAGATTTTTTTGGCTGCTGTCCAAATCTTAAAACAACGCTTCCATCTAGAATTTCATTTTAAATTAGTTTAAAATTGGTTGCTCTATTCGGATATAGCATTTATTTTATCGTCTGTCCTTTTTTTATTTTTTACATTCAACGTTCTTAACTCCTTTCAACATATGAAAGTTGTTTCTTTAGCTATGTTTATTGATTGTAGTGTAAGTTTATCATTCACCGGCCTCATATTTTGGTACATTTAGGATGTGCGACTAATTATGTTTATTTTGTTAGACTTTTTCCCGTCACATGTGTGAGTTTTCGAATTGTAATAACTCTCTTTTTCCTTCCTGTTTCTATTTTTGAAATACAGTTTGTATCGTTAAAAGAACATGTTAAATTAAGATTGTTTGGATTTCTTTAAGTGAAACAGAGTTGAACAAAAATATTGTTTTTAAGGATTTTAACTAAAGCTTAATTCGAACCTGATGACTTGGTATTAAATTAATGCTGATTGGTATTTATTAAGTCTTGGTGCTTTAGTTTCACGAAAGCAACCAAAAAGTATGTGTCATTTTATGTAAAAAGCTGATCGTAATTGTTCATACAAATGTTTCAGGTATAGTCTATCAGATTTAATTCAATTTAAAGAGAGCACAGATTATAATTGATAATGCATATATTTTCATCTTTTGTGCTAATTGAAAATACTCATAACTTGCATCATTGATAACTATGATTAACTTTAAAGAGATTTTTGCCAAAAATATGCTCTACTGGTGTTTTGCAAACCTTGCATTACGCGTATTTATTTACTCCTTAGAGCTTTAGAAACTGATGTCCGAGTAATACAAAAACATCAATTGGACATCTCTTTCATTTTTTAAGCAGCCCGTGCAACGCCGGGCACGCAGCTAGTCCGATAATATTGGTTGCATGCCAGAACAATAGGAACATTGAAGAACTGAAATTTACTGGAAACAAATTGTGTATATTTGTTTAGCTTGTGTTAAGTATTTTTAGAGCTAAGTTAGTCAAGGCTTCACTTAATCACAGTCCGTCGTTACAGTCAGTGGCGCTATTTAGCAGTCACAAGACTCGAGATCAAACAGAGCTACAAGTTGTGCATATGAGTCAAGATAGACATACGCACACACACACACACACACACACAAAAAAAAAAGGACAACGCGTTGGCAAAATAAAGAAACTGTTGACAGTTTCCCTATGACTATCAAATATTTTGAAATGATGGTTATACATTTAGGACAGCTGCAATATGGTATTAATAAACGGAAAAACAACGTGGTATAAGGTAAAAGCAAGCAAAGTAATTATAGACATACAAAGGAAGATCTAGTATCTCCATACCTTGCTGAAGGTGAGGGGGGGGGGATTTTAGTGGGACTGCGTATTCGCTAAAAACCATTCACAGATCTAGTTTATTTCCCAGGGACCGCCAACCATTCTTTTATGTAGCATAGATATCGACGGTAGCCATTACCACGAGAATTTTGTTGACAGTTTTTCCACCAGATGGAGGCCCTTGGGCTCTTACGATGTGAAACCGCACTAGGAATTTAATTTTGTCAAGAGTTTTCAAAGCCAAACGAATATTCGCTATGTATTTTAAAATGCTGCATAATCATACGACACGGACGCTGTCGATTTTCTTCAGCTTGAAAATTTACCGACCGGAATCAGATTCGATCCTGCGCTTTCAAGGTTTAAGAGCCCAACATTATCTTTGTGCTGAAAAGTAATGCAAGAAATTACAACGTCAAAAAGCACAAATTGCAGATTACTTCAGACACGTGTTTTGGCGTTACAAGGAATGCCTTTTTCAATGCAAAAGAAATGAGCAATTGGATGCTCTTTTCCATTGAAATAGGCGTTCCTTGTAACGCCAAAACATGCATCTGCAGTAATCTGCAATTTGTGCTTTTTGACGTTGTTATTTCTTACTTTAGAGTAAAGGATGGTTTGATAAAGGATCATTGTGTCTGAACTTTCATGAATAATTTGTGCCTTTATTTCCGGTGTTTTCTATGTATAAGTAATTATCGCACATAGGTAATCTTTTTACTAATTACTGATTGCATGTTTTATTTCTTTTTCTAGCCAAGGATATTATAACAACCTTGATACTAGAAGACTTCGGGAACTGTTTGGACGTTAACTAATTCTCAGGTGACTACTTGTAAAAGGAAAAAGAAACACGACATACCAATGATTAAAAATTGGGCTTTTTTGAACTCCTGTTAGTATATTCTACGATATGGAACAATTTGTTCCGAATTTCATATATTAGAGAATATTGTGTTTGGAATCGACGTTCGAGGTTATTTGTTGATTTTTAATATTTATACGGAAATAAGGTACTCTTTATCTATGAAATCTTTTTTTCTTTGAATCCAGTTTATTATTCTAAATAGAGTTAACTGATGGCTTAAAAAAGATGTTAGAATCAAATTTAATATTCAAAGGGCTGATATCGTTCCAGCGCAGAAATTCAATCCGCAGAGGACTTGATTTTCATATAATTCTTAATTATGATATATTAACCGCTCAATCCATTTGCGCAAATAACATTTTTGCGCATATTTTTTCGCTTAATTCCCGAAATTTTAGTTTTTAGCTTTTAGTTTTTAAGTTTTCGAATGTAAGGAACCGTTGTGGATTATAATATAAAATGTCAACACTCTTAAAATTTTTCGTGTTTAAGAAATAATGATTTATATGTGCTGCGGGCGTGTCTGCAACACGTCCAAGTCGTTTTTTTACCTAAGTGTAAAACATTTTTTTACTTCACATTAGGATACACAAATGGTTCCTTGTATTCGAAAACATAAAACTCGAAATTTTAAATTTATGGGAATAAAGTAGAAATATTAGTATATACGTAAAATTATTACTCCAGTGCAAATAGATTGAGCATAAACAAAGAAACGCATTTTTTTTTTTCAGAAATATCTAAAATGTATTATAGTTTAAATATATGATAGTTTAGTTATTGTGGCAAAAAGGTTTGATTTTCCACAAATACTTTTTTTCCTTGAGATGTTAAATTAAGTATTAAACCATGTTGCAGTTAATACTGAGTTTTTTTAAAAAGATTTAATAACCTTTACAAAGTGGTCATGTTTGATTAAGAATTTTTTCGTGTCTTCATGACTATTACATCGTCTGTTTTGTCATTTAATTTATGTTGTGATGTTTACAGATTTTTAAACTTTTATGAGCCAGTGTTTTTCAAAAACTTAATTTATTTTTTTTATTTAGGACCTCAGAATTCGGTTCAATTGAATTAAATGGGATCCATGTACATTATACAATAATGAAACAACCAAACATTCATCATGCTAAAATACGATTAATCACCATCGCAGGCACTAATTGTCAAAAATGTCTTTAGAGCAAATCATCTCTGAACCCACTTCATCGGGACAAAAGGGAAGTCATGAGCATAACTCACAACCTTACTAAGTTATAGCGATTAACCCCTTGATGAAGTCTGTGAATTGCCCCATGAATCTTTACTTGATGAGATACTGATGTTGGTATAAGCAGGTATCTTGACTAGTTGACTTGTTCCCTCAGCTTGGCGAAAATTGAAAATATGGTTGCAGATACTATCGTTGCTATACATCTGTTAAATGTTTCCAAGGGTCAATTACAATACAGTTAGTTTGAAATAGCAATTAATTCAATATAATCACCAAGATAGACTTTCGATTATTCATTTTGTTAAAGTGTTTCACATTACCCTGATGACTATATATAAACGTTAAACTAACGCTGTATTTGAGGGGGTAAAATTTAAACAGGACTTGAAAGGTATTTACAATGCCATTATAGTTTTAAAAGGTGAAAAAATATGATTTACCATTGGTTGAAATTCTGTTTATATCTAGTTCATTATTGTAATATCACGAGTGTATTACAGTTTGCTAAATAGTTAAGCAAACTACTGTGTACTTCGAGCAGAACAACTGCTTATTTTAATTTTGCTAATAAAGTTTTATTACTAATTGAAACGTGTTTTCACTCATGTGGATCTTTTTATTTCAAAAACGTTACATTTATTGTCTCGGAAACGAAAGAAATTTTCGTTTACATATTTATAATCCCGCCAATCAAGGAAAGGATCTTGAAAATTGCATTACAAAATGATTTGGTTCTATTAAAAGTTCGACGCATTCTTAGAATGCTGCCAACACAAGTAAATGCTTTTAAGAAAAGGTATACATCTTCAGCTGACAGTAACAAAAATAATTTGATCGAAAAAAACCAGTCATATGCTACACATGGATTTTACACAATTAACTTTGCGTCGATCGCACAAATTAACAAATCCAGCTGAATGTGACCCGAATTTTCTGCAAAAAATGGATAGGTTAGCTTAACTTAAGTGTAATAAGTTACTTCAACTGAAGTGTCATAAGTTACTTCAGTGCAAAAAGTTACTTCTGTACAAGAATCTGGAATAATTCTAAAAGAACTAAAAAATAACGAGCATAGTCAACATAACAAGCAACTTCAAATTCGTCATTTGTCTTGCATTGTTCCAAATCAAGTACATGTCACATAAATTCATAACACGTTAAGGGGATCCGTCCCTTGTTCACTTCGCTCACCGTCCTTTGTACATACGTTCGCACACAAAATTTAATATTACTACACATATAGGAAAAGGTGTAAAAACGGGCAATGGTGTAAATATGGGCACTCCCTACACTGTTAAAAAAAATTCCGGAAAACTTACGGTAATTGTTACTGGCATCCATGTTGCCAGTAACTATTACCGTAAAAATCAAATGTTACTGTAAAATTTTACGGTTTCTTCGGTAGGCCACAGCAACCAATTAGAGCCGAGATCGTTTATTTCTCCGGTATAAATTGCCGTAAAAATCAGCGATGCTGTAAGTCCGCCATTTTACAGTAACAATTGCCAGAAAATCTTCCTGAATTTTTAACAGTGTAGGTCCCTAGTGGCTGTGGGAGGTACCGCAGATAGGCGGTCAGGAATGTAGATGGAACCTTTTACTATTATATGATAGCAGAGAGCAGTTGGAAACATTCTTTCAAGTAGTGGGAACGCAGCGTGAGTTTTTGCGCAAATCGGTGTTTTTTTTTCTGAATACAAACTTCTTATGTTTAGTTAAAAACAATTTCACAGTAATATCCGGAAAGCGGAGATCTACTTTTTGAAGCACACCTTTAGTCACGCACGCTTTTACGTTACATGTGATTGTGGACATCTTTCTTTGGTGTAGTTGGTGTTAATATGGGCCCCCAGTTAAAGGCCCCCATAATTATACGACTTTAGTTTTTTCAAATAACAAAAATTATTCTTCAAGCAACTTGCATCGTTCGTGATGGAAAGTTTTCTGAATACATTCGGAGAGAGGTGTGGGTGAAATGTGTTATGTGCTGAATGGTGGGCACACTTAGATTGTGCCTTGTGCCGGAGCTGAAAGAGCCAGTTATGTTTGCGATTTCTGTAAATACATTTATTTTTCTTGTGATAAATAAATTATGTCATTTTTTATAGTTTTATCCTGGTTTTAAACTAATTTTGATGACTTTTTAAAGAGGGCTCATATTTACACCCCATTTTTTCTGGTGCTTTTTTTTTTAAAGCTTTTGTAAATCGTCGTTTTTGAAGTGAAATTATTGGTATTAACCATTGTTTTGCCTTCTCGTATTTAGGAAACTTGTTATAGTTATTAATGAAAAACAATAATAGAGAATTTTTCTAATTTAAATTAACCTTAATTTAAACACAGAAGAGGCTGCCCATGTTTACACCTTTTCCTTCAACTTTATTTTGAGTTTATTATCTTTAATCCACATGAATTCAAAGAAACAAAGAATTAAATACACTTATTTGAATAAATCTATGGTTTAGGTGTGGTTGGCATATAATACCAACCACATTGATAAGAGGTCTGCCACTGTTTTTGTGCTTAATAAGTTTAAATATTAGATTGTAACTCTGCTATAGCACCCCGCTGAGGTTACTTTCAATACCTTCCTCGATTTTGACTTAATGTATGCTAATGCCGAAAATTCAGATTCAGAGAGATATATGTGGATAAAAACTGCACTACCAACTTAAAAAATGGCAATAATGTTGAAAATATTTTCATGTGGCCACAAAATTGAGAAAATTATAATCTTTTTTCCTTCGTCATTTAATTTACATTCTCACTCCACTTGAAATTATTCTACACCCCCCCCCCCAGGTTGAGAATCCCTGGTTTAATGTATCCTATATTACGAGTATTTGTTCATTTTTCGATATACACTCATTTCCGTTAACAGCAAAGCCGTGTATAGCGAATTTTTGGCAATAATATAATAGCTCAAATTCCACCTTCACGTTTTATTGTGCATTATTAAGCTTTTTATAACGAAATTATGGCTATATCCAAATTTTTACTTGGTTCCTGCCTTTTCGGTAGAAACGGGCGTAACTGAACATTGTAAAGAAACGACCTGATGTGTGCCTCACATGACTTCCTTTTACTCCAATTTAATGTCATTTTCCCATTATTGGCAGTTTTAATGTGATTCAATAGTTTACTCTCTAAATATCACCAACAGTGGCCAAATTGAAATCAGATTTTAAAAAAATGTCCAAATTTGTCGCCAAGTTGGCGACAAAACTTGGCGACCAAAAGACTGGCGATATATCGCCAAGTGTCCGCCAAATTGTAACATCACTTGAGTTTACATCAAAATTAACAATGATCTCCCCCCCCAAAAAGGGCAAAAGACCCCCTTAAAAACACCCGAATGCAACCAAAAAGGCAGGTGCACAACTAGATCCCATTAGGAGTCTACGTACCAAATTTCAACTTTCTAGGACATACTGTTCTTGAGTTATGCGACATACATCCGCACATACTTACATACAAACGTCACGAGAAAACTCGTCGTAACTAACTCGGGAATCGTCAAAATGGATATTTCGCGTGTCTATACGTTCTTAGGCACTTATCCACGTGCGGTCGAGTCGAAAAAAAAAAAAAAAAAAAAAAAAAAAAAACTCAACATTCATTCGGGGGTGAGAAAAATGGAAATTAGGGTCGATTTTTGAGTGAAAATTTTTTCGCGAATACAATACTTCCTTTTTTGTAAAAAGAAGTAAAAACAGTAGATTTGGCAATCTATGTCGAATTTAAAACATAATTTAACAGACCTTTTCTAAATTCTAATAAAACCCTAACAATAAAATATTATTACATATTACGAAACATATGATTGACATTTTCATTCATGTGTTTCATCAAATTTATGCAACGACTGAGAATTACAAATCTTACTTGTGGCATGATCAATTTCCATAACGTCAGTCAGCAAACAGTAAAGCAGAGATCGTAAATCACTGAAGAAACCTTTAAAGCCTATCATGTCAAGGTAAACTCCTTTCTAGTATCGCTCTCAACTATCTTTTACAGTAACAGGTGGTTCTAAGAATCTTTGATGAGTTTTTGATCGTGACGTTGTTGTAAACTGGATGTTTTCCATACACCCACATTTTTTCCAAACTAAACTTGATGCTCCGTAAATTCGTTAAGGAACGGCACTTTTCATAATGGCACTTTTGAAATGTTCCACTTGAAATGTTTAAAACAGAAAAAACTGTTGACCATATGTTGAGGCTGATGTTCAAATTCTGTCCTAGGTTGCAAAAGAAAAACTCTAAATAGTAATCATTTGTCTAGTTTTTTAAAAATTACAAGAAAACATAGTTTCAGAAATAAATTGGTACATTTGGCAACTTTGTGGTTGCATGATTCATATCGCTATCATCATATTCTCATTTACAGAGCTTAACACTAAAATTATTAAATTAGGCACGTTGGAGGGCACAAGAAAGAGAGGGTAAAAAAATCTGAACTGTGATAGGCTAGCTGTATTAAATGCATATTTTTCCTTTTTCCGCAAATGCCATCCTAAAAAGTGTTTCTACAAGCTACAGGCTTAAACAGTTAATTTCAAGCTGACATCGCATTTCTATCTTGTTTTTGACATTTTTAAAAATTTATATGATAGCATAGCTTGACCACGAAGAGATGGCGATACATTGAAGCTGAAACGTCATTTGTATCACATGTACTGGGTTGTCTGTTATTATTTTTTTAATTGATAAGACCTGTGAGAATTCATATTTGCTGCTCAGAGCTTTCTGGCTGACTCTACCTATTACAAATGATACAAATCATGTTTTGGCTTCAAAGTCATCCGTCATCTCTTCGCGGTCAAGCTTTACTAGAATTGAAAGGGATTCATTTGATAGTTTTATGGGCGGATGATTCATATTGCTATCATCGCATTTTCATCAACAGAGCTTAACATCAAAATAATTAAATCAGGCACGTTGAACGACACAAGAAGATAATAATAATGAAAAAAGAGAAAGAAAAAAAAAAGCTTTTGCACAGCTGTATTAAGTATATCTTTTTTTATTTTTAGGAAACACATCCTATAAAGTTCCTACAAGCTGCAGGCTAGCGATTGTAAAAGAACTATTGAATCTACAGTCTTCGTTTTTGGCTCAAATGAAAGCCAATTGAATTTGCTGTAACAGTACATTCAGTTTTTTTCTTGGAGTAGGAAGCCCACTAGTTGTGAAAAAAGCTTTTAAAAATGCCCACAAATACATACTTGCGCAAGTTCAGCATTGAAATTAATTTGTTAGATTAATTAATAATTCATTTCTTTTTTGGCAACAATTAAAAAGCGGTAGTATGATAACTTTATAAATACTATAACTTTTCATTGTTTTTGGCAACAACTGAAATCCGGAAACAAGGCAAATTAATATTCACCGTTCGTGCACCACATGAAAATTGGTCCTAGACCACAGGTTGAGAATCACTGCTTACTACTATACATTTGGTCAAGAGAAGGGAAAAAATAAAATATGAATGTATGAGAAGAAAAGTTGGAGAATGAATAATTAGTGAAATTGGTTATTTGTTAACTGAGAGGTTATTATTTTTTTTGACTGTATATATATATATATATATATATATATAAATAAACTGAAACATTCATGGCCTCCGAGCTAATACAACCTTTTTCCAGATTATAGGCCATGGTTTTCGGGCTTGGTTCATCACGGTCTATATAAACAGAAAATAATTATATTACTTAATGTAAAGAAGTAATATAAAAAGTCTTCAGCCTTTCTTTACGTTCATTTTCTAAGGGCAAAGCTACGCGCCCATTACTTGTGGTGGTACATGTTTTTGATTGTGCTCCTGTATGTGCACTGTAATGGGGTGGTTTCCTTCAGTCAAAAGTACTACTTTTAGTCATTAAAACGTATAGAATGAGCAAGCAAAAAAAAAAAAAAAAAAAAAAACATGTACCCAGAAAATACTTTCATTTTTCCAACAGTTTTTCTTAAATTAATTTTTTAAAATGTCCGATTTTTCAAACAAGGCGTGGTCTTGATGACGTCACAAATGATGCACTTTGCCGCATCTTTCTACGGCTACATCCAATTTCTTCCCAAGTTCCTCTCCCTCGAGACGTCACCTGTCAGATTATCCATTGTAGACACTTCCTTTGTCAAAGGAAACAAACTTTAAAAGCATGTACAATGTGTCCGCCATTACTGGTCATGCAAAATTTGTAAATCTCTGGATAGACGCTCGCCAAAAGAAGAAGGATAACAGGCCAAATTGTTGCAATCCTTCCAAAAGAGGGACCAGTGTTCTCTCTTCGCAGTTCTTCGAAAATTCTTGGAAACTGTGAAACTGCTCTTTGCAGTGCAACGGGTGGTAGAAAAGAAATAAGAGATGCGTCACAGCATTCAGTATATAGTCGTTCTCACTCATTTCATTTTTTAATTTAAGACTATTTCTTAACACACCTTCTCTGTCATAATGCACGCTTTTTCGAAAAACATTACAAAATAATAGTAATTTTAAAATTAGAGTTTAGCTAATAAATTTAACGAATTAACATCGAGGATTAAACTTTTCAAATGATACAGGTTTTTGAGCTTTCTGTGATTCGAAGCAAGCAATCAGTTCAAAAGCGCTTTTAACAGTCTTTTTTTTTTCAGTATAATTGGTCAAAATGGTTCTTGAATTCGAGCTTAAAAAGTTGCAATGTTTAGAGCAGATGATGGGAAACATAAGCTATTCTCTCTTTAAGCGCGATATATTTTTTTCTAATAAAAGTCTATACTTAAAAAAAATAACAGGTAAATTTACCTTTAATTTAAAGAAGTTTCACCACAAATAAATTTCAAAACGATAAAAACTTCAAGATAAAATGCACAAAATGGTTTTTAATTCTGAAGACTATTTATATGAGTTTGGTTCGTTCTAAAAAAGTATCAAATATAATAAATGAGTACATGATTTCTAGATGACAAAGCTCAAAACTTTTATCTTTTCCTGTTATAACTAGTTTAATTCTAGAGCAGCCAATACATTTTAAACTGCTTAGCTGCTATTAAGTTTAGCTAACCTTTAACGAATTTTGCATAATGAACATCCCAGCGGCGGGTGAGTCGTAAAGGGGGTGACTGTCTCCTCACTCCTCAAAGTAAAGGGTTCCATGCTCCCTCCTTTTTCGGAGGTAAAAATTAGTGACCGATCGAAAAATAATTTTCTGCTCAGTGGATTGATTTATTTCGTGAAAAAAAAAAGCTGAAAACTCCAAAAAAATAGACCTTTTTCATATTATTTCATTCGAATGGAACTTTGATTTGGAAAGAAAGGGGGGGACGGGGTCCTACAGACATTAAAACATCCAGACATAGAGACTTTCAGCTTTATTATTAGTAAAAGAAAAATAGTGCATAATAGGCAGGGTTGTTTGATTTAAACCACGATAGTTCAAACCGTGGTTTAAACTAAGTGTTTTTTTTTTAAACCAATTTATTGTTTCCCCTCAAATGTTTTCATCAATTTAATATGTTATTGCAAAGAATAAAATATAATTAATGCAAAGTAACTAGCAAAGCTTTATAGATAAATTACCGATTTAATAAATTTAGAAATTATATTTTTTAAGGTAATGAAAGTTTGCTTAATAGTTTTCATTTTTTTTTTCTTTTTAAAAACCTATGCAGCTTTTCTATTAGGTACATAAATATACAGGGCAGACCATGTAAGTTATTCTAAAATTACATGGGAAAAAAATCCAAATAGCTCTGTTATAATTTTTATTTATCATTATTTTTCAGCCTTTTGCATTTCAAAATAGTTCAAAAAGCATATTTCAACCAAATCTTCATATGCTGCCTAATTTGGTTGATTACTTAAGATTTATTGAGTATAAAACTTAAGTAATCAAGCAAATCTTAAGTAATCACTATGTGCCATTGAAGTGATGAATAGTTTAAAAATATCTTCACACTAGAATACTTGACAAAAGAGAAAGAATAACTAAAGTCCAAGAACACTTATAGGCAAAAAATTGCGCTTATACCTGCACACTTTTTGCATCTCCGAAAGACGATGCAGTCAAAGCAAGAAAAGAAAATGTATAAAATTACGAAAACATTCATGCAACTCTGTGTTCGTAAAAAAAATAAATAATGCTACATTTTCACCTTTCAAAGAACTTTTTTTTATCCCAATATAATAAAAGAAGTGTCATGTCCTCAGAATGGTGGAAGAATCAATAAACATTATTTTTATGACAGTCTTCATTATTAAAATATGTTTAAAGCGTATTTTCATTTAAGTTTGAGGCTTTTAATTAAAATGATTTTTTTTTCTTTGGTCATATGCATTAAACCAAGAGAAATAATGTCTACAATGAAAAACATAATGATTTTCTTAAAACTTACTTATCCCGTTTCTATCATTGTTGTTACTGATACATTAGGTAAAATCTTTAAACAAAATATGCGTTGAACTTTTGATTTTTAAAGTTGTA